>NC_057812.1:275850020-275995998 GCF_018294505.1 Triticum aestivum
GCTCACTGTTCATCATATCGATCGGCTTCAGTTAGCATCAGTAGCGAAGGAATCGCTCGATCGGGTTCAGTTAACAGCCATCGATCGATCGTTCGGGTTCAGTAACGCATAGCCTGCAGTGCAATCTCTTGGGTTCAGTTAGAGCCCAACGCCTCGCTCGGGTTCAGTTAGAGCCAACGCTTCGCACACACGCGCGTACGTGTACGAGAGAAACACGCATCGCTCGGCCCCCGCCCTCCCACCGTAACCGGGAACTCCCCGAAATTTTCCTCCCCCTCGCTTCTACCACGATTTTTTCGGTCATGGACGGCCCAAAGAATGTCATGCAGCTGCGTCTCCGGCCCGCACAGGACGAAAATCCCATTTTCTGTCATGATTTTTTGTCATAGAAGTAGGAGCCCACCACATCTATGATGATACCGGGTTTTGTCACAATTATCGTCATAGAAGTGTCATATGTATGACAGAAAAAAAAATTGTTCGGCCCAAAATGTCACGGATGTGTCTTTTTTTGTAGTGACGTGACGGCCAGTGCGCGACGGAGCCGAAGAAGACCCAAGAAGGATGGCCTCAGAGGAGCCCGACTGAGCTGAACAGCCCAGCTCCTTCCCAATGTGACCTCCCGAGGCTCCAGGAGCCTCAGCCTCAGGAGCCGCATGTCGCATCTCCTCGGCAACCGACGCCTCAGGAGGGGGGTCGCAGGCTCCCGAGGACGACGCCCCGGGATCACCACATGACATGTGCTCCTCAGCACCCGAGCCGTCGGCCCCCGTCGCGGCTCGCTCCCCTGCATCGTCACCTAGGGCGAGCCCGGCACCGGCAGTGAAGAAGGGGACCATGATGACGGGGTTCTCGCAGGGCCCCACCTAACCGACTGGGCGCAGCCCCCACTCATCAAAGGAAGGCATGTTCGCGGCAAATGTGACTTTGTTCTTGCAGCAGTACAACATGAAGTTGTTCCTGGCATCTCGTCTGGTAGAGGGACACCTGACAGGACCGCGAACATTGTTTGCCACGCAGCAAGAGGAAGCCCCTCCTCCTGGACCCTCATGTTGTCCCATATGCTGAGCAAGTCCCGCATCGGGCGAGAATGGCGCTGGAGCGGAGCAACTTGACGCCTGACAAACTCCCTCACCACCATGGGCGCTGATACGTCTCCGTCATATCTACTTTTCCCAACACTTGTGCCCTTGTTTTGGACTCTAACTTGCATGATTTGAATGGAACTAAACCTGACTGACGTTGTTTTCAGCAGAATCACCATGGTGTTATTTATGTGCAGAAACAAACGTTCTCGGAATGACCTGAAACTTCACAGAGCAACTTTTTGGAAGATATATAAAATACCTACAAAAGATGAAGGCCAGGGGGCCACCACCTGTCCACGAGGGTGGGGGCGCGCCCCCCTACCTCGTGGGCCCCCTGGAGCTCCTCCGACTCCAACTCCAACTCTATATATTGTGTTTCAGGGAGAAAAGAATCAGGGAGAAGAATTCATCGCGTTTTATGATACGGAGCCGCCGCCAAGCCCTAAAACCTCTCGGGAAGGCTGATCTGGAGTCCCTTCGGGGCTTCGGAGAGGGGAATCCGTCGCCATCGTCATCATCAACCATCCTCCATCACCAATTTCATGATTCTCATCGCCGTGCGTGAGTAACTCCATCGTAGGCTTGCTTGACGGTGATGGGTTGGATGGGATCTATCATGTAATCGAGTTAGTTTTGTTAGGGTTTGATCCCTAGTATCCACTATGTTCTGAGATTAATGTTGCTATGACTTTGCTATGCTTAATGCTTGTCACTAGGGCCCGAGTGCCATGATTTCAGATCTGAACCTATTATGTTTTCATCAATATATGAGTGTCCTTGATCCTATCTTGCAAGCCTATAGTCACCTATTATGTGTTATGATCCATTAACCCCGAAGTGACAATAATCGGGATACTTACCGGTGATGACCGTAGTTTGAGGAGTTCATGTATTCACTATGTTTTAATGCTTTGTTCCGGTACTCTATTAAAAGGAGGCCTTAATATCCATTAGTTTCCGTAAGGGCCCCGCTGCCACGGGAGGGTAGGACAAAAGATGTCATGCAAGTTCTTTTCCATAAGCACGTATGACTATATTCGGAATACATGCCTACATTACATCGATGAACTGGAGCTAGTTCTGTGTCACCCTAGGTTATGACTGTTACATGATGAACCGCATCCGGCATAATTCTCCATCACTGATCCATTGCCTACGAGCTTTCCATATATTGTTCTTCGCTTATTTACTTTCCCGTTTCTATTGCTATCATCACTACAAAATACCAAAAACATTACTTTTACTATTGTTACCTTTTGCTACCGTTACCACTACTATCATATTACTTTGCTACTAAACACTTTGTTGCAGATATTAAGTTTCCAGGTGTGGTTGAATTGACAACTCAGCTGCTAATACTTGAGAGTATTCTTTGGCTCCCCTTGTGTCGAATCAATAAATTTGGGTTGAATACTTTACCCTCGAAAACTGTTGCGATCCCCTATACTTGCGGGTTATCAAGACTATTTTCTGGCGCCATTGCCGGGGAACATAGCTCTATTCTTTGAGTCACTTGGGATTTATATCTTCTTATCATTATGAAGAACTTGAAAGATCCAAGAACCAAGATTTATCCCTCAACTATGAGGGGAGGTAAGAAACTGCCATCTAGCTCTGCACTTAATTCACCTTCTGTTTTGAGTAAGCTTGTGACACCTAAATCTGCTTCTGCTATTCGTTCTGATATGTCGCATGTTATTGAAGATGCCACTTCTGCTATACATGATACTTATGATGAAACTACTTCTATGCTTGATACTACTGTGCCACCTGGTGAATTTCTTGATGAACAACTTGCTAGGGCTAGAGAGATTGAAAATATTGAATCTGATAATACTGATGAAATTGATGATGAAGACTTGCCTGTTATTCTTGAGGGTTATGTTTTTGATAAAGAAGCTTCTTTAGCTATTTTAGCTTGCAAGGATAGACACGAACTTAAGAGGTTATTAGCTAAACGGAATAAGCAATCTCTAAATGCTAGGATGAAACCTGACCCTGCTTTTGCTACTTCACCTATCTGTGTTACCGATAAGGATTATGAATTCTCTGTTGATCCTGATATAATTACTTTAGTTGAATCTGATCCTTTTCATGGCTATGAATCTGAAACTGTTGTGGCACATCTTACTAAATTGAATGATATAGCCACCTTGTTCACTACTGATGAGAGAACTCGTTACTTTTATATCCTTAAAATATTTCCGTTCACATTAAAGGGTGATGCTAAGATATGGTTTAATTCTCTTGATCCTGGTTGTGTGCGTAGTCTCCAGGATATGATTTATTACTTCTCTGCTAAATATTTCCCTGCTCATAAGAAACAAGCTGCAAATTGAAGAAGAGAGTATCCCACAAGCTTGGGGGAGGCTTCTCCAATTACTTAATGCTTTTCTTGATCATCCTCTTAAGAAAAATGAAATACTTGATATCCTTTATAATGGACTAACTGATGCTTCCAGAGATTACCTGGATAGTTGTGCTAGTTCTGTTTTCAGGGAAAGAACACCAGATGAAGCTGAAATTCTATTGAATAACATGTTGACAAATGAAAATAATTGGACACCTCCGGAGCCAATTCCTGAGCCTATTCCTAAACCAACTCCGAAGAAGAGGGGTATTCTATTCCTCAGTCCTGAAGATATGCAAGAGGCAAAGAAATCTATGAAAGAAAAAGGTATTAAAGCTGAAGATGTTAAGAATTTACCTCCTATTGAAGAAATACATGGTCTTAATTTACCGCCTGTTGAAGAAACGTATGATCTTAATCCATTACCTATTGAAGAAACCCATGGTCTTGATAACCCAACACAGGTAGTAAACGTAAATTCTCTCTATAGGTATGATAAAGCTGAAATCCCGTTTACTAAGTTTGCTAGCCCATGATTAGATGAGTTTGATAAATTTATGGCTAAGCAAGAAGATTTTAATGCTTATTTTGGTATACAATTGAAATACAATTCAAATATGCTTGAACACTTGGGTGATTATATGGCTAATGTAAATGGTGAACTTAAACTTATTAGTAAACATGCTTCTATGGTTACCACTCAAGTAGGACAAGTACTTAAAGCTCAAAATGATTTGCTCAATGAATTGAATAGTAAGAATAATGATAATGCTGTTAGAGTGGCTACTAGAACTGGTAGAATGACTCAGGAACCTTTGTATCATGAAGGCCACCCTAAGAGAATTGAGCAAGATTCTCAGAGAAATAATATAGATGCACCTAGTCCTTCTAAAAGGAAGAAAAAGAAAAATGATAGGACTTTGCATGCTTCTAGTGAACCTATTACTGAAACACCTAAGAATCCAAATGATATTTCTATTTCTGATGATGAAACTCAATCCGGTAATGAACCTGAAACTAGTGATAATGTTAATGATAATGTTCATGATGATGCTCAACCTAGTAATGATAATGATATAGGAATTGAACCTGTTGTTGATCTTAATAACCCACAATCAAAGAATCAACGTTATGATAAGAAAGACTTTGTTGCTAGGAAACATGGTAAGGAAAGAGAGCCTTGGGTTCAGAAACCCATGCCTTTTCCTCCCAAACCATCCAAGAAAAAGGATGATGAGGATTTTGAGCGCTTTGCTGAAATGATTAGACCTATCTTTTTGCATATGCGATTAACTGATGTGCTCAAAATGAATCCTTATGCTAAGTATATGAAAGATATTGTTACAAATAAGAGAAAGATACTGAAAGCTGAAATTTCCACCATGCTTGCTAATTATACTTTTAAGGGTGGAATACCAAAGAAACTAGGAGATCCCGATGTACCCACTGTACCATGCTCTATTGAAAGAAACTATGTTAAAACTGCCTTATGTGATCTTGGAGCCGGTATTAGTGTTATGCATCTCTCTTTATATCGTAGACTTGATTTGAATAAGTTGACACCTACTGAAATATCTTTGCAAATGGCTGATAAATCAACTGCTATACCTGTCGGTATTTGTGAGGATGGGCCTGTTGTAGTTGCAAACGTCACTATTTTAACGGACTTTGTTATTCTTGATATTCCCGAGGACGATAGTATGTCTATTATTCTTGGAAGACCCTTTTCGAATACTGCAGGGGCTGTTATTGATTGCACTAAAGGCAATGTCACTTTTCATGTTAATGGTAATGAGCATACGGTACACTTTCCGAGGAAACAACCTCAAGTCCACAGTATCAATTCTATTGGAAAAATCCCATCGATTATATTTGGAGGTTTTGAATTTCCTCTTCCTACTGTCAAGAAGAAATATGATATTCTTATTGTTGGGGATGTGCATATCCCCGTTGAGGTAACAAGTGTTATTCGAAATTTCTCTGGTTCCATGTTATTCGGAATGAGTTTGTTAACAAGATTTGATCAACCTTGTTAGTGGATTCCTTTTGATGGTCATGAGATGGATGAAACTAGAAGGCACAAGCTTATGTACCCCACTTTTACTTTCTGTTATTTATATTAAATAAAATAAAAATAAATATTTTCTGTCTGTTTTCTGATTATCCGTGCAATATAAAAATACCCCGAAAATAAAAGTTCTCCAAATGCCCTGAAATTTAAATATGATTTTTTCTAGAATATTTGAGAATCTTTGGCACTGAGAACACAACAGGGGGGTCAACCACCTGCCCACGAGGGTGGAGGGCACGCCCTACCCCCCTAGGCACCCCCTGCCTCGTGGGCCCACGGTGGCCCTCCTCCACTTATCCTTTCACCCACACACTCCTTCTTCCTCCCCCAAACACAAACAACCAGCTCAAACCCGAGTCCAAGCTCGTTTTGCTGCCATTTTCGATCTCCTTGCTCAAAGCACCTCTCACAAAACTGCTTGGGGAGATTGTTCCTTGGTATGTAACTCCTCCATTGGTCCAATTAGTTTTTCCTCTAGTGCTTTATTCATTGCAAATTTTTGCTACTTAGGTGACCCTGTTCTTGAGCTTGCATGTCAAATTTATATGGTCAAAAGTAGTTTTGATGCATGATATAGGCCCTAGGCACTTGTAGGAGTAGTTTCTATCAATATTATTGAGTTTGGTTTACTTTTATTTTGAAGTTGCTAAAAATTTCAGAATTTTTCAGAAAATGATGAAGAGACTTTTGAGGGGCTCATCGAGCTGAAGCTCGAAGAAAAAGGCACCGAAGCCTAAGTATAATCTGCCTTGCACCGCGGAGGTTCGGGCGTGTGAATGGACTTCCGATGATTTCTTGAGAGCAGCCGGGATTTATGAAGATTTTCATGAATTGGCTAAGAATGCAGGCCTCACCGCTTTCCTCCATGACCAATGTGATCAGTATCTCTTACTCACAAATATATTTGTGCAAAACTTTCATTTCCATTCTAGGAGCTTACCACCTACGGTGGAGTTTTATTTATATGATGAGCATAAGGAGATGTCACTTTATGATTTTTGTCGGGTTTGTTTGGTCCCTTTCGAGGGAAAGATAGAGGAACCACATTGCAAGGATGTGGACGGGTTTATTGATACTATCACTGTAGGGGAAACAAGGAAGGTTTCCGATGCACGAATCACTAGCATACATTTCCCTATTTTACGCTATTTTGCATTATTTGCTAGTCGTTGTTTAATTGGTTGCGGAAACTGTGGAAACCTTAGTATCCCTGATATTAATATTTTGCTCCATGGTTTATACGGTGATAACTCTATTAGTATGGGCGGCATTATTGCTAAACGGCTAAGTCTGAACCGTACCAAGAGCCCCATCTTTGGAGGCATCTATGCTTCACGCCTAGATGCACATTTTAACATACCTATTAGGCATTATGAGAAGGAAGAAAAAGTGTTGCCTCGTGTTTATTTAGATTATAAAAGTATGGTGGCACATGATTTTATTGTTAAGAATAGGGAAGGAGAGCTTAAATACAAATTGTTCTTTGATAAACATCATCCTGAGACTATTACCCTGCCTGCTCCTTCTTTGTTTGATTTATTTGCAGGCCAGTACCTTGTTCCATTGAAGGCTATCCATGCCTACCGGAACCCTGCACCAGCCATGGAGCCAGAGCCAGAACCACAAGTTGATCCTTCACAACAGTCTAATTACCAGTGGGATCCGGAGATGATCGCCAGCCAGTGGCAATCAGAGTCTTCTTCTTCTTCTTAGTACGACCCCAACTATTATTATGGATACCCGCCAGGCCAGCCGTGGCCATAGACCAACTTAGGCCAAAAGCCTAAGCATGGGGGAGTACGTATTTCCCACCGACATTACATTTATGTTCACACACTCATTGCTAGATGTCGGTGCTCATACTTTTTCATTGTATCATCCATGCTAGTTTACTTTCCTTTTTATGCTTTCTTCTTGTGTGTTTAATAAACCTTAAGAAAAACCAAAAAAATTAGTTGTAGCTTTTAATTATTTTACTTTCCATGATTGTAGTAGTAATTAAAAAGAAAACCCAAAAATATTTCATGTTCTTCTTTTGCTTGTTGGGAGCTTTCCCGTGTAAATAGTTTTATCTTTTTTTATTTTCTTTGGGGGTCGATAGGAGAAGACCATGATTAAATAGTTGAAGTGGCTCTTATATGCATTAATGTTGATCTGACAAAAGAACCCATATTGCCTTGTCTTCTCATGTTTATTGAATGCTTGCAGATTCCAGCTTAGTCCAATGCACGCTCACTATTATTATTATTCACATCGTTCGGTCGTGCAAGTGAAAGGCAATTATGACGATATATGATGGACTGACTGAGATGAGAAAAGCTGGTATGAACTCGACCTCTTTTGTTTTTGTAAATATGATTAGTTCATTGTTCCTGATTCATCCTATTATGAATAAACATGTTTGCAATGACAACTAGAGATCATAGTTTCTTGTTCCATGCTTGATTAGCTATGAGTTATAATGGTTTACCTTGCGTGCCAACATGCTATTGAAATGGTTATGATGTGGTATGATAGGATGGTATCCTCCCCTAAATGATTTAAGTGACTTGACTTGGCACATGTTCACACATGTAGTTGAAACAAAATCAACATAGCCTTCACGATATTTATGTTCATGGTGGATTATATCCTACTCATGCTTGCATTCGGTGTTGATTAATTTTAATGCATGTTCATGACTGTTGTCGCTCTCTAGCTGGTCGCTTCCCAGCCTTTTGCTAGCCTTCACCTGTATTAAGCAGGAATACTGCTTGTGCATCCAATCCCTTAAACCGCAAAGTTATTCCACACGAGTCCACTATACCTACCCATATACGGTATCTACCTGCCATTCCAAGTAAATTTGTATGTGCCAAACTCTAAACCTTCAAATAAATATCTTGTTTTGTATGCTAGAATAACTCATGTATCAACTAGGGTTGTATGTATCTTCCATGTTAGGCGGATTATTCTCAAGAGGAGTGGACTCTGCTCCTCACTCACGAGATAAATGGCTGGTCACTCGGATGCCCAGTCCCATGCTTTATGCAAACTAAATCAAAATAATTGCAAACAAAACTCCCCCTGGGACTCTTGTTAGTTGGAGGCACTCGTTGTTTTTAGCAAGCCATGGATTGATGCTTGTTGGTGGAAGGGGGAGTATAAACTTTACCATTCTGTTTGGGAACCGCCTATAATGTGTGTAGCATGGAAGATATTTCCATCTCTTGGTTTTTATGTAGACAATGAAAGTATACCGCTCAAAATATTACTGACCTCTATTTCAAAACCAAGCTCTGGCACCTCTACAAATCCCTGCTTCCCTCTGCGAAGGGCCTATCTCTTTACTTTTATGCTGAGTCATCATCCTCTTATTAAAAAGCACCAGTTGGAGAGCACCGCTGTCATTTGCATTCATTACTTCTAGTTTACGTTGAGTATGACTTGACTGGATCTCTTTTACCATGAATTACAATGTCTAGTCAGTCCTTGGTCTTTAAAGGTGCTCTACATTTATGTTTTGCGGTCTCATAAAGGGCTAGTGAGATACCATCTTGTTATATCATATTATGATTGTTTTGAGATAGTGTTCTCATCCAAGATTTATTATTATTGCTCGCTAGTTGAGTATGTTATTCATATGAGTAAACTTGAGACCTAAGCGTTATTGCAAATGTGGTTAGTTATAATATTTGCTGAAAACTTGAATGCTGGCTTTACATATTTACAACAACAAGAGCAAATAGAGTTTGTAAAAGTTTTTCTTTATCACTTTCAGTTTGTCAACTGAATTGCTTGAGGACAAGTAAAGGTTTAAGCTTGGGGGAGTTGACACGTCTCCGTCGTATCTACTTTTCCAAACACTTTTGCCCTTGTTTTGGACTCTAACTTGCATGATTTGAATGGAACTAACCCGGACTGACGCTGTTTTCAGCAGAATTACAATGGTGTTATTTATGTGCAGAAACAAACGTTCTCGGAATGACCTGAAACTTCACGGAGCAACTTTTTGGAAAATATAAAAAATACCTACAAAAGATGAAGGCCAGGGGGCCCACCACCTGTCCACGAGGGTGGGGGGCGCGCCTGCAACTCCAACTCCAACTCCAACTCTATATATTGTGTTTCGAGGGAAAAAATCAGGGAGAAGAATTCATCGCGTTTTACGATATGGAGCCCCCGCCAAGCCCTAAAACCTCTCAGGAAGGCTGGTCTGGAGTCCGTTCGAGGCTCCATAGAGGGGAATCCGTCGCCATCGTCATCATCAACCATCCTCCATCACCAATTTCATGATGCTCACCGCCGTGCGTGAGTAACTCCATCGTAGGCTTGCTGGACGGTGATGGGTTGGATGGGATCGATCATGTAATCGAGTTAGTTTTGTTAGAGTTTGATCCCTAGTATCCACTACGTTCTGAGATTGATGTTTCTATGACTTTGCTATGCTTAATGTAGTGGGGGCTCCTAAGGTCGGGGAAGGCTCTGATTACCAACTTGTAACGCCCTCGATGCGGCTATATCTCCCACGTGTCGAAGCACGACTTAGAGGCATAACCGCATTGAAAGCAATGTCGCAAGTGAGGTAATCTTCACACAACCCATGTAATACATAAGGGAAAGAGATACATAGTTGGCTTACAATCGCCACTTCACACAATACATGAATAAAGCATTACAACATCCAAATACAATCAAGGTCCGACTACGGAACCAAAATAAAAGAAGAACCCCAAATGCGACAAAGGTCCCCGATCGACCCCAACTGGGCTCCACTACTGATCAACTAGAACGAAGCAACACAAAGGACAAGATCTTCATCGAGCTCCTCCTGAGCTTGGTTGCGACATCTGCACGGTCTCATCGGCACCTGTAAGCTGGTTTTGGAAGTATATATGAGCCACAGGGACTCAGCAATCTCGCACCCTCGCGATCAAGACTATTTAAGCTTATGGGTAAGGTAAAGGTATGAGGTGGAGCTGCAGCAAGCGACTAGCATATATGGTGGCTAACATACGCAAATGAGAGCGAGAAGAGAAAGCAAAGCACAGTCGATAAAAGTATGATCAAGAAGTGATCCTAAAACAACCTACGTCAAGCATAACTCCAACACCGTGTTAACTTCCCGGACTCCGCCGGAAAGAGACCATCACGGTTACACACGCGGTTGATGTATTCTAATTAAGGTCAACTTCAGGTTTTCTACAACCGGACGTTAACAAATTCCCATCTGCCCATAACCGCGGGCACGGCTTTCGAAAGTTCAAATCCCTGCAGGGGTGTCCCAACTTAGCCCATGACAAGCTCTCACGGTCAACGAAGGAATAGACCTCCTCCCGAGACATTCCGATCAGACTCGGTATCCCGGTTCTTCAAGACATCCTCGACAATGGTAAAATAAGTCCAGCAAAGCCGCCCGATGTGCCGACATCCTGATGGGAGCTGCACATATCTCGTTCTCAGGGCAACACCGGATGAGACATCCTACGAGTAAAACCAGCCCTCAAGTTTCCCCGAGGTGGCCCCGTAGTCTACTCAGTTCAGACCAACACTTAGACAAGCACTGGCCCGGGGGGGTTAAAATAAGATGACCCTCGGGATGCGCGACTCCCAAGGGAAAAAGGCTAGGTGGCGAATGGTAAAACCAAGGTTGGACCTTGCTGGAGGAGTTTTATTCAAAGCGAACTGTCAAGGGGTTCCCATTATAACCCAACCGCGTAAGGAACGCAAAATCCGGGAACGTAACACCGATATGACAGAAACTAGGGCGGCAAGAGTGGAACAAAACACCAGGCATAAGGCCGAGCCTTCCACCCTTTACCAAGTATATAGATGCATTAATTAAATAAGATATATTGTGATATCCCAACAAGTAAACATGTTCCAACAAGGAACAACATCTCCATGTTCCAATGAGGAACAAACTTCAATCTTCACCTGTAACTAACAACGCTATAAGAGGGGCTGAGCAAAGCGGTAACATAGCCAATCAACAGTTTGCTAGGACAAGGTGGGTTAGAGGCTTGGTTTAACAATATGGGAGGCATGATAAGCAAGTGGTAGGTATCGCAGCATAGGCATAGCAAAAGAGCGAGCAACTAGCAAGCAAAGATAGAAGTGATTTCGAGGGTATGGTCATCTTGCCTGAAATCCCGCAAGGAAGAAGAACGAGTCCATGAAGAAGACAAACGGAACATAGTCGAACGGATCCTCACACACACGACGTTATCGGAACCAACCCGAAGAAGCAACACCGGAAAGAAACAAACAATCATGGTAAACAACCATCACATAATCATGGCATGATGCACAACCAAGTATGATGCATGTCCGGTTTAAATATGCATGGCATGGCAAAGTGCACAAACAACACTACAAGTTAAGTGGAGCTCAATATACAAAGGGTTGCATATTGACGGAACACCACATCAATTATTTAGTTCTCTCTCGTTTATGTACCCCAACAATATTAAATGTTCTTAACATGGCAAGGGTGAAGCAAAGTAAACTACCTATCTAGTCAAGTTTAAATGAGGCCGGAAGCAACGAACAACAATTCCAGAAACTCCTCATGGGCATATTATAGATTTGGTACTGTTCTGCCCTAAACATTATTTTAGAGTTGTTAAACATGCAAGATGAGTGCACCAAGTAAATCTAGGCATTCTTCTACCCCATTTACATATAAAGATTATTTAAATCGGAGCTACGGTTATTTAATTATGAAATAAAGCATTTTAGCAAGTTATTTAAACAAATTTAAGCAAACAGCATGTTAAACATTTCAAACGTAGATGAAAGTTGCATATTATTAAACTAGACAAAATTCTAAGCAAGTTTCATATATAAAGTTTTTACGTATAATACATGGTTTGAGAGTTATTATATGCATGAAGTATAGGGTCCAATCTGTAAAACGGGCAAACTCTGGATAATAGGTAAATTTCGCAGACAGGGAAAAACACTATATGGGCCGAAACTGAGACAAGCCCAATAGAAAAAAATAAAAGGTGGGGTGCTGGGGTGTGGCCTCACCCAGTGGGCCTGGCCCAAATCGGTGAAGAGGAGGCACGCTGGGGCGCAGCTGGGCCTTGGTTCGATCTGGCGCTGGCGGGCTTGGGGGGAGTTGGGCCGGATCGAGGCAAAGAGGCAGGCCATTGCAGCGCTCCGGTCAACACAGGCGAGCGGAGGCGCTGGCTGCGTACGTTCCTCTCCTGCTCGATGCAGGATGCAGGGGAGGCCGGCGATGGCGCGAATACTGGCGAGGGCTCCGGCGAGGACCGGCCGAAAGGGACTGGGACGGCGGGATCCGGCGAATCTGGGCACGGGAATGGAGCTCCAGCGGCACGGTAGGGAACTCGGCAGGGCGCAGAATCCTGGCGGACGACGACGAGCGGCGCTGGGCATTCGGATCCACAGGATCGAGATGAGGCAAGGGGCTCGTCCTCGTCCTCGAGCTCTCGCATAACCAGAGGAGACGGAGGCGGGATGAGGCTGGAGATTCCAGGAGAGGAGGCTGGCGATGGGGACGAGCTCAAGGCCGTCCATGGCGTCGGACGATGTCCTCCTCGTTCCCTGCAGGCAGACGATGACGGAAGAGCGGGTGAGCACGGGGAAGGAGAAACAGAAAGAGACGACCGAGGAGAAGGGAGACAAGGCCGGCCTGGGGGTGCTGGTCGCCGGCGGCGACGTCCAGTTGAGGGACAGGCGAGGAGAAGGACAAGTCGGTCGATGGGGTGGATGGGACAGAGAGGATCGGGAGAAGCTTTGGTTGGTGGGTGCGCTGTGGGATCCAAGGAGGAGCACTGGTTGGTTGGATCCGGCAGGGGAGGTTTCGAGGGGGATTTGGAATGTGGCGGCGGCTGAATTGGACTGATGGGACAAGCCTCCTAATTTCTAGGGTTTGCCCAAAATAGGCTATTGGTAGATCTATATATAGCAAAAAGGGCTAAGTTTAGGGGGCATTTGATCCCTCCGATCTTAATCGGATGGTCAAGAAAAATATGTTAGGAAGTCCAATTAACAAAACGGAGACGTTTTGTAGATGTTTGGGGATGATCCGGACCCAACGGTGACGACTGCCCGGGTCGGGTCCGGGACAACTTCGGACGCGCGCGAGTGGGGCTGCGGGCTGAAGAGAGAAGTTAGGTTGGACCTGGCGGTAGGTAGTGGGCTATGTAGATGGTCTCGAGCTGAGAGAAGAGAAGAGAGGGAGGCCCGTCGACTGTTTTCAGAGACCGAAAACGTCTGACGTTAGACCGGCTATATTGTCGCTATAGTTATCCGTTGGGGCGTCAAACGGACTCCGAATGCGATGAAACTTGGCAGGCGGCCTACTAGCAACAAAAGAACACCGCACGCCAACTTTCATCCCATTCCGAGAACATTTTCCGGCCACTTGTAAAATAATATTCGGACGTGCCGCGGGCGCGTGCAAGTGTGGTTGGGCTCAGAACGGACAACGAAGAGAACTCGGAGAACCCGGACGAATGCAAGTTTCGAAAAACATGATGATGCTATGCAAATGATGACATGATGAAATGCAACACGCAAGCAAATGACAAGGCAACAACGGCGAATAACTGGAGGACACCTGGCACATCGGTCTCGGGGCGTTACACTTGGCTTCGCCGCGAAGCCAAGCCCGAGCGCACCTTGGGCCCGGGGGCTACTGTTGGCGTCCTGGGAACGGGGGTCCCCAGACTTGCCTCCCTGCAGCCCGCGGTGTGGCTGAGCCAGCAGGCCGTACGGCCCATCATCACCACAAAGCATCCAAGACTCTCGCGAGGGTCCAAGCCTCGCGAGGCGGACGACGCAAGGCCTCCTCTAGAGTGGCCTAGCCAGGCAGGCTCACGAGGAGCGGAGATATCAAGGCGGGGCAAACCTCACGAGGCCCTCGTGACATGAGTCATGACGCATGACACCAGTCGGGCGCCAGGAGGGCGCCAGCGTGGGCAGCGTCCTTGTTTCCTCTTTGGTGCTAAGGAGGCCAGCGCAAGCGAAGAGTACTGAGGCATCGGGCAAAGGTTGCTATATTGGTGCAACGAGACCAAGACCAGGAGGACGGCAAGAAGGAGGTCATCGTGGAGCCCAAGACGGCGTCACCACCAGAGCCTTTGGCAGGCGAAGACCACTTTTGTCAGGATAGCTTGTACTAGTTGTCCTCCTTTGAATTAGCCCGCCATTGTTGGCACCCTTCCCGCTCGATATTTGGGAAGAGGACCAGGGCCAATATAAATAGGACTAGCCACCACCTTAGTAAGGGACGGATCATTCAGACCATCCACACACACACAAGCTCACCGAGCTCAAGAACACCTCAACCTCAGGAGGCTATTCTTCCCTTGTACTGTTCATCATCAGCCCTAGAGGCAATCCACCACCACCACACTGGAGTAGGGTATTACACCACAACGGTGGCCCGAACCAGTATAAACCTCATATCTTTTTGTGTTGCGAGTTCGCCGAGTTCGTCCGCGAGATCGTAGCGAGCTAGGGCGTAGATCGGTGGAGGGAAAGACTTCGCGTGCACCCTAGTGTTCCAACCTTAAGGGTTTCCCAGAACCCCACATTCGACAGAAGCGGAGTACATAGTTGCTTCTGAAGCAGCAAATGAAGGAGTCTGGATGAAGGAGTTCATATCCGATCTAGGTGTCATACCTAGTGCATCGGGTCCAATGAAAATCTTTTGTGACAATACTGGTGCAATTGCCTTGGCAAAGGAATCCAGATTTCATAAGAGAACCAAGCACATCAAGAGATGCTTCAATTCCATCCGCGATCAAGTCAAGGAGGGATACATAGAGATTTGCAAAATACATACGGATCTGAATGTTGCAGACCCATCGACTAAGCCTCTATCACGAGCAAAAACATGATCAGCACCAAGACTCCATGGGTGTTAGAATCATTACTATGTAATCTAGATTATTGACTCTAGTGCAGGTGGGAGACTGGAGGAAATATGCCCTAGAGGCAATAATAAAGTTGTTGTTTATATTTCCTTATATCATGATAAATATTTATTATTCATACTAGAATTGTATTAACCGGAAACTTAGTACATGTGTGAATACATAGACAAACAGAGTGTCCCTAGTATGCCTCTACTTGACTAGCTCGTTAATCAAAGATGGTTAAGTTTCCTAGCCATAGACATGTGTTGTCATTTGATGAACGGGATCACATCATTAGAGAATGATGTGATGGACAAGGCCCATCCGTTAGCTTAGCACTATGACCGTTTAGTTTATTGCTATTGCTTTCTTCATGACTTATACATGTTCCTTCGAAGACAATTTTTTTATCTTTCAAATGCTAACGAAGATGAACCGCCTGAAAAATTGAGAAGATTGCCTCCAAAGGAAATGAAGTGCTACAAGTGCAAGTAGTATGGTCGCTTTATAGCTGACTGTCCCAACTAGGATATGAGCCAAAAACCAAGCATAAGGTGCCTTTCTCTTCATTGTACTAGATTTACTCGTCTGAACCATCACACTAAGCTCTTGAAGAAAGACGGACCATCATCATCATGTTCAAAGAGACCAGTCACTAACACGCGAGCTAGAGGAACCATTGAATCAAACATGAAGAGAATGTCTCAACTGGCCAGTGTGTGTGTGCTGGAATGACAATGGACTCTAAAGATGAATCTTCGGGGTCTGAATTAGATAATGAAGAATTCTACATAGGCTTGGGCAGAGGAAATGCATTTGTCGCTCATGAATCATTCGAAAAATCACATCCGTCAGATACCGAGGATGATGCTTCAAGTGATGTTGAATCTACCTCATTTTCTCTCATGGCAAAAACCTCAAGGGAACAGGTATCATCTAAACATCGAAAATCCATGACTGAATTTTCTTCGGAAAACATGGCCTATGCTAAGCTAGTCAAGATTGCTCATTCTCAACAAGATGAACTTGAAATACTAGAGAAAAATATAAGGAAATCCGAAGGATTACTAGTCGAAGAGATGGAGAAAAATTAAGAGTTGACCCAGGAACATTATGCTCTTTCTTCAACTGTTGATGATTTTTTTAACTGGTATAATTCTCTTGTAGTGGACTACAAGAGTTTATCAGATGAACCCCTTATCAGGAATCAAGAACTCAAGTCACTGAAAGAGTCTCATCACATTCTTGCGAAAGAAAAGGCTTCTCTCTTCGTCGAGCAATCTGAAAAACTTCTTGGTGATTTTGTGTCATCTTGTTTAAAATGTTTGGAGCGTAGCAATGTTGGTTCCACTGCTGAAACATTGAATGCTACCATCAAGAATACTGCTATTACTATGAATGATATGTCTAAGCCCTACTCCGAGGAATTTGTTGCATTCCCTGATGAAATTCCAGGTTAAAAACTTGTCTGAGACGGGCATGCTTAGAAGCCTAAAAGGGCATCAAACTCTATGTGACGTTCTCAAGAAGTCAATTCTACACAAAAAACCCCCAGAAAGGAAGGTTTGGGTTTCGAAAGGAAACTCAATATCGATGGAACTTACTGGACACCAGAACAATATCCTCAAACAACTTGGGTTATGGCTAAAAGCAAAACTCCCGAACCTGCACTTCTGTCGGGACATGATTGTCCCATTCCTGTTGATAATGATGAGTCAGATGACTCAAATTACAAATCCTTCAAACAATAGAATGTTAAGGCATTTGCTCGTTATGTCGGTACTAACTACAAGATAGGATTATCCAAGAAACAAATTTGGGTGAAGAAGATCCTGATTGAAAATTTGTCTGTCATAGCTAACATGACTCTGCAGAACAATTATCTTTGGAGAAGTAAAAAGCATTTACAGAATAATTCTATTGCTTCCCCAATGGAAAACTGGTTGTGCTCTCAATAGAAGGAGTACATGCATACTTCCTCGAATCATTACGCCCATGTCTCTGGAAACAATTTCAATGCTTACTCTTATGATTACACTCGTTTTACATAGATGAGTTAAAGAGGAAAACAAAGAAAGAAGGTTTTTGCATCTTCAAAACAATCGAGGTCTTCACATCCCATACAAGTGTGTGTTGTGAAAATGAACTAACCTTCTTCTGCAGGAACTTCCTCACGGTCTCTCCTTGCAGATCCTATGCCCTTATAGCTTGAAGACAATAGTATTCGTGTTATGAGACGATAGTTTATCCGATCATTTATCTTTCACCCTCACCTTGTGTGTTACCATTTGCCTTGTTTACTTATTGTTTGGTGTCACTATTATCTTCAAGCTGTAACCATACCCTTCGCAGTTATATATACTATTGTTTTCCTTCATGATATTACATTTGTTTGTGTATTGTGTTACCATTGTGATAGTTAAACTTGTGATATACTATGCTCGAACTATTATTGCTTCCTACCTTGAAAGGTTTGTTCCTCGGTAGGGTACTTGATTAGTTTTTAGTCTATCGAACCTTTTCCGTTGCTGGGTTTGGGTTCGATTCAAAACATTCAAAAGAATTTTGAATCTCCCATTCTCCCCCCTTTGGTTAATATCCTCTCGGTCCTAACAGAGCCTATCTGCATACCTTCACACCTTCAATTTTCCCACTCTCCACCGCGTGTGACTAGAGAGCAGTCAGACCCTCGGTGCATAGCAAAAATAAATAAGGAGAGAGTGGGTCTCCCTGTCGTAATCTTTCGGAGGGCTTGAAACTCTTGGTTTCTACCATGTTAGACCGAACCCGGTATTTAACAGTGGAAACACATTGCATAATAAATTTGACCCAACTCTCTTGCAAGCCCAATTTCAACATAATCTCTTTCAGGAAAACCCACTCAACCTGGTATTCAACAGTGATGTGCCATGTGTTGTTTTTCTTTAACACCATTATTGGGTTTGCCAGCCACTTTGGGTGTGCGACCTCTCTTATGAACTTGGCTATTTCTTCCCCTATCACCATCAGATTTTCCTAGCATAGTGGCGCATGGGCTTATTTCATCGGCCTCGCATCCTTGCGAAGTGCCAGCCCCCAAGGCTGAGCACTTCCTACACATCCTTGCGAATGTTCAGGCAGTGCTTGGCCTTGGGGGCTGGCACTCCTGACATGTCAGCGGGCTTCCAAGTGAATATATTTCAGATAGCTCGGAGGAAGGCGGGGAGCTCTACCTCTTGGCTCTCTAAGAGGTCTCCGCCGATCGTTACCATCTTGTTGCGGCCTTCCAGGTGTACTTGAAATGTATTTGTTTGTTTGGCTGGTTGGCACATGAGCCCTGGACTCTGCTTCTATGGGAGCTTGGCCTCTGATGGCCTTATCTGCTTTCTTATCTTGGCGAGCTCTGATGAGGCCAGAGTTGCCTCGTCGAGATCTACGTTAGCAACCTTAGCTTTATAGGCCTTTTCTGAGCCCCTCGTATGGTAATTGTACCATTCGGGCTTGGCATATTCAGTTGTAAGTAGGCATAGGATGGGATAGCCATGAACTTCACGTACACGAGCCTGCCCAAGATCACATGGTAGCTGCTCTAGAAGGGAGCGACCCCAAACTGAATTGCCTCGATTCGGTAGATACGTTCACCTCTGAAGACGCCCTCGAGCTCGATCCGCCCCAAGGGACGGACTGGGTGGCCCGGTACTACCCCATGAAAACCCACATTCGACGTCTGTAGGCTGGACGGTGAGATCTTCATCTTCTCTAGGGTGTTGGTGAAGATAATGTCAAGGCCGCTGCCTCCATCCATCGATACACGTGAGAGGCGGCAACCCCCCACGATTGGATCTAGTACTAGAGCATGTTTTCCTGGATGAATGACATCCTTGGGGTGATCGTTGACGTCGAAGGTCACCGTTTCTTGGGACCACACAAGCCGTTTTCTAGTTGCATTTTCTACCGCATAGGTCGCATGTTGCGCAAGTTTCTGGTTTTGGTGTGTATCCGCCGTTGTGAATATCATATTCACAGAGGTCGTGCGAGCGGCCTAACAGTGTTGCGGAGCCCACACAACGCCCTGCTCGCGTTTCCACGTGAGGTGGTTAGGGCCAGGGTAGGCTCCCAAAGCCTTCCTCTGCTCATTGTACATGTGGTCGGTGAGGTGTGGCCGAGATGTCAAAAAGTCACCCTGATCCGTCGACGACCAGCTCAAAAGAGCCGAACATGAGGGATTGGCTTGGCGGGAACTCGCCGGCCTCTTCTGATTCTCCACGCCGGGTTAGGTCTCCAATCAACGTCACATGTGCCTCGCGCGCCAACTGACAGAGCTAAATACCGCCAGATCCCACGGTAGGGTTAATGATGAGATCAGAAATACCAGAACGGAGTCTGCACACGCAATTTACCTAGGTTCGGGCCTCTGAAGATTAATACCCTAAATAATGCATCTTCTTGTTATTCATGGTGAGGGGATACCTCATGCAGAGGATTACAATGGTGTACAGGATTGCTACTTGGAGTTTTGATGTAAGATTGGATGATCAACAAGGACCCTAGACCTCCCTTAATACAGGTAGAAGAGGCCTAGGGTTTACATGTGGGTAGATGTGATCTATGGCACCGTCGCCCCCTAATCTTGGGGAGCATGAAGGTCGGCTCCGCCTCTTAGGGCTCCCTTCTAGTCTTGGTCCTAGCAGACCATCTGTATATGACGAGGCCGGGCTCCTTTCTGTTAGGTATCCTGGATACAGGACCCTGTCAAAGATCACTAGCAAAGGGCTTGGCCCTATATCACATGTCGTCGGAAGTATCACTGATCGGGCCTGATGCCTGATTCATCGATGTTGTGTTCGGATCTGAGCTCAAGGCCAGATCTATGGCGCAAGTTATTCTTGGTCTAGCTCTGAGATCGAATCTGGGGCTGGGAGGGAGACATCGATGAGGTCTTCGGGCTGGTCTAACATCCAACCCAAGGAAGTAAGTTTTCCATGAGAATTTGTGGCATGTTACAGATTTCCAAACCTGATGGTCTCGCCAGGAGGGAAGTTCTCGACCTGGCTCAAGCGGCTGGCCGAGTCGGCGTGCAGCACGATGCTGCCGAAGGCGAAAACGTGGCCAGGGACAAAGGTATTCACACAAGCGATGTCATCCTTGATCCGACGATGAGCCATCGAGCCTTCGTGACCACACAGTGGGACCTGCATGGGCCACCAATGTAGGTGCTAAAACCGGCAGATCTCAGGTAGTGGGTCCCGAGCTGGTGATCTTGGCACAATGGTAACAGGAAGTAAAGGGACACAATATTTACCAAGGTTTGGGCCCTCTCGAAGAGGTAAAACCATACGTTCTACTCTTGCTATATTGATTGTGGATGGGGTACAAATTACAGGAGGATCTACCTCGAGATCGTGTGTATGAGTTCTAATCTCCAAAACCCTTGCATCTATAGACTAAACCCCTTGGATTATATAGGCGCACCGGGGGTATCTAGGGTTACAAGTATGTCGGCTACAACAAGGGATAACATGCCGATCATTTGAATATGCCTTGAAGTGTACGCCAAGTCTTCAAAGAATTCCATCTTAAGTACATCGAGGGCCACGACTTGTGTGGCCCATTCTTCAGTCGTTGGTTGTTCTTCGGCCCAGCCAATAAATGTTAGGCCGACGTGGTGCGCACCCCATAATCTAGGACACAGTCAGTAGGGAAATCCGAAGAAGGAGATAAACACCATGCCGGCATCTTAACCTCCAAGTTGGTACAACAACAACCCTAGTTGGTTTCTTCTCTATGTAAAACCCTAGCCTCCCGAAGTATACAAGGGGATGCTAGGGAAATCTCATTCCCATCTACTCTCGTAGAAACAACTCTAGGTAGTCATCTCATACACACCATTGTAACCCCTCGCATGAAGTATCCATCCACCATGAATTACAATCATGAGCAGGATGTAGGGTATTACTCTTCGGAGGCTCGAACCTGGGTAAAAAAACCATGCGACCTCCACTCTGAGACTTTCAGCTATGCCAGGACCCCTACCGATGGATTTGATGATTTTTTGCACAATCAACGCCTATCATCAAGCCCCCTAATTGGGACCATCCCTTTGAGGTAGTTTGTGAAACTGATAACAACGCCGTAAGTGTTTTCTTGGGACAACATGAAGGTAATAAGTTCAATATATCTATGCTAGTCACAGTTTGAATGATGCTCAAAGGAACTATGCTATAAATGATAGAGAATTATATACCGTATTATGTGCTTCTGAAAAGTTTAGGCCTTACATTACAAAAACAAAGGTCACTGTCTACACGGATCGTCCGGCAATAAAGGCGGTCCTAGCAAAACAAAGATACGAAGTCAAGATGGATCCAGTGGGCTCTACTCTTACAAGAATTAGACATGAAGATATCAGACCGCAGCGAGATAGATGACACTCAAGTGAATGTCTCCTTCGTAAAAAGGGATGACGTAGAAAATCAAAAGGAGGCGATATGTATTCCCTATGGTACCATGGTGGCATTAGATAAAGCCACAACATGTACCTTCGGGGATAATGCACCCCCATTAATTAGTGTGGATGCTCCATTCCTGAAGGCAAATATAAGGAAAGAACGTGAACTTGATATAATTGATTACTCTAATGCTTTGCATCCTAGTAATTGATTACTCTAAACCTTTCTTTGGAGAGCTATGCATAATACTATTCCTTGTCGGGTTGCCCTGGCGACCCGCCATATCAAAGTGAGCAGGCAGTGCCCAGTCTATAAGATTGGAGCGGAAGACATTAAGCATCTCCTGTTCAAGTGTAGCTGAGCAAAGCACGTATGGCAAGCACGGGGCATTCATGATTTAATTGAGAGATCTTGTCTTGTTCATCATCCAGGACAGTCTGTTCTAGAGGAATTGTTGTACTCAAGCCCTAACCAGTCACTCGTTTTGGAACAAGCCCCATTGCCAGAGCTTGTTGCAGTGGCCTATTGGTATTTATGGTGGGAGAGGATGTTGGGGAACACAGAAATTTCAAAAAAATTCCTACGCACACGCAAGATCATGGTGATACATAGCAATGAGAGGGAAGAGTGTTGTCCACGTACCCTCGTAGACCGTAAGCGGAAGCTTTATGACAATGCGGTTGATGTAGTCGTACGTCTTCATGATTGACCGATCCTAGCACCGAAGGTACGGCACCTCCGTGATCTGCACACGTTCGGCTCGGTGACGTCCCATGAACTCACGATCTAGTAGAGTGTCGAGGGAGAGATTTGTCAGCATGACGGCATGATGCCAGTGATGATGATGCTACCATAACAGGGCTTCACCTTAGCACCGCTACGATATGACC
Source organism: Triticum aestivum (assembly GCF_018294505.1). NCBI lineage: Eukaryota > Viridiplantae > Streptophyta > Magnoliopsida > Poales > Poaceae > Triticum > Triticum aestivum. Next base: position 275,872,723 of record NC_057812.1, read on the forward strand.
GAGGTGGATTATGGTGGAGGGGGGCACCGCACACGGCTAAGAGATCAATGATCAACTTGTGTGTTTATGGGGTGCCCCTGGCCACGTATATAAAGGAGGGGAGGGAAGAGGTGGCCGGCCCTAGGGGGCGCCAGGTGTGGGGAATCCTACTAGTACTCCCCAGTCCAAGTAGGATTCCCCTCCCCTTTCCTATTCAGAGTAGGAGAGAAAGAAAGAGAGGGAGAGGGAGAAGGAGAAGGAAAGGGGGGCCGCGCCCCCACACCTTGTCCAATTCGGTTTGGGCAGGGGGGAGGCGCGCGCCACCTCTTGGCCCTTCTCCCCTCTCTCCACTAAAGCCCAATAAGGCCCATTACTTCTCCCGGTAAATTCCCGTAACTCCCCGGTACTCCGAAAAATACCCGAATCACTCGGAACCTTTCCGATGTCTGAATATAGCCTTCCAATATATCGATCTTTACATCTCAACCATTTCGAGACTTCTCTTCATGTCCGTGATCTCATCCGGGACTCTAAAAACCCTCGGTACATCAAATCACATAACTCATAATACTAATTGTCATCTAACGTTAAGCGTGCGGACCCTACGGGTTCGAGAACTATGTAGACATGACCGAGACTCATCTCCGGTCAATAACCAATAACAGAACCTGGATGTTCATATTGGCTCCCACATATCTATGAAGAGCTTTATCGGTCAAACCGCATAACAACATATGTTGTTCCCTTTGTCATCGGTATGTTACTTGCCCGAGATTAGATCGTCGGTGTCTCAATACCTAGTTCAATCTCCTTACCGGCAAGTCTCTTTACTCGTTCCATAATGCAACATCCCGTAACTAACTCATTAGTCACATTACTTGCAAGGCTTATAGTGATGTGCATTACCGAGTGGGCCCAGAGATACCTCTCCGACAATTGGAGTGACAAGTCCTAATCTCGATCTATGCCAACTCAACAAAAACCATCGGAGACACCTATAGAGCACCTTTATAATCACCCAGTTACATTGTGACGTTTGGTAGCACACAAAGTGTTCCTCCGGCATTCGGGAGTTGCATGATCTCATAGTCATAGGAACATGTATAAGTTATGGAGAAAGCAATAGAAACAAACTAAACGATCATCGTGCTAAGCTAACGGTTGTGTCAAGTCAATCACATCATTCTCTAATGATGTGATCTCGTTAATCAAATGACAACTCATGTCTATGGTTAGGAAACATAACCATCATTGATTCAACGAGCTAGTCAAGTAGAGGCATACTAGTGACATTCTGTTTGTCTATGTATTCACACATGTACTAAGTTTCTGGTTAATACAATTCTAGCATGAATAATAAACATTTATCATGATATAAGGAAATGTAAATAACAACTTTATTATTGCCTCTAGGGCATATTTCCTTCAGTCTCCCACTTGCACTAGAGTCAATAATCTAGTTCACATCGTCATGTGATTTAACACCAATAGTTCACATTTTTATGTGATTAGTTCACATCTCCATGTGACTAACACCCAAAGGGTTTACTAGAGTCAATAATCTAGTTCACATCGCTATGTGATTAACACCCAAAGAGTGATCATGTTTTGCTTGTGAGAAAAATTTAGTCAACAGGTCTACCACATTCGGAGCCGTATGTATTTTGCAAATTTTCTATGTCTACAATGCTTTGCATGGAGCTACTCTAGCTAATTGCTCCCACTTTCGATCTGTATCAAGATCGAGACTTAGAGTCATCCAGATCGGTGTCAAATCTTGCATCGACGTAACTCTTTACGATGAACTCTTTGTCACCTCCATAACCGAGAAACATTTCCTTATTCCACTAAGGATATTTTTGACCGTTGTCCAGTGATCCACTCTTGGATCACTATTGTACCCTCTTGAAAAACTGATGGTGAGGTACACAATAAGTCTGGTACACAACATGGCATACTTTATAGAACCTATGACTAAGGCATAGGGAATGACTTTTCATTCTCTTTCTATTTTCTGTCGTGGTTGGGTTTTGAGTCTTTACTCAACTTCACACCTTGCAACACAGGCAAGAACTCCTTCTTTGACTTTTCCATTTTGAACTACTTCAAAATCTTGTCAAGGTATGTACTCATTGAAAATATATCAAGCGTCTTGATCTATCTCTATAGATCTTGATTCTCAATATGTAAGTAGTTTCATCAAGGTATTTCTTTGAAAAACTCTTTTCAAACACTCCTTTATGCTTTCCAGAAAATTCTACGTTATTTCCGATCAACAATATGTCATTCACATATACTTATCAGAAATGTTGTAGTGCTCCCACTCACTTTCTTGTAAATACAGGCTACACCGCAAGTCTGTATAAAATCATATGCTTTGATCACTTTATCAAAGTATATATTCCAACTCTGAGATGCTTGCACCAGTCCATAGATGGATCGCTGGAGCTTGCATACTTTGTTAGCACCTTTAGGATTGACAAAACCTTCTTGTTGCATCATATACAACTCTTCTTTAAGAAATCCATTAAGGAATGCAGTTTTGACATCCATTTGCAAGATTTCATAAAATGTGGCAATTGCTAACATGATTCGGATAGACTTAAGCATTGCTACGAGTGAGAAAATCTCATCATAGTCAACATCTTGAACTTGTCGAAAACCTTTTGCGACAACTCGAGCTTTGTAGATAGTAACACTACTATCAGTGTCCATCTTCCTCTTGAAAATCCATTTATTCTTAATGGCTCACCAATCAACGGGCAAGTCAATCAAAGTCCATACTTTGTTCTAATACATGGATCTCATCGCAGATTTCATGGCTTCAAGCCATTTCGCGGAATCTGGGCTCATCATCACTTCCTCATAGTTCGTAGGTTCGTCATGGTCAAGTAACATGACCTCCAGAACAGGATTACCGTACCACTCTGGTGCGGAACGTATTCTGGTTGACCTACGAGGTTCGGTAGTAACTTGATCTGAAGTTTCATGATCATCATCATTAACTTCCTCACTAATTGGTGTAGGAATCACTAGAACTGATTTCTGTGATAACTACTTTCCAATTCGGGAGAAGGTACAATTACCTCATCAAGTTTTACATTCCTCCCAATCACTTCTTTCGAGAGAAACTTCTTCTCTAGAAAGGATCCATTCTTAGCAACGAATATCTTGCCTTCGGATCTGTGATAGAAGGTGTACCCAACAGTTTCCTTTGGGTATCCTATGAAGACGCATTTCTCTGATTTGGGTTTGAGCTTATCAGGTTGAAACTTTTTCACATAAGCATCATAGCCCCAAACTTTAAGAAACGACAACTTAGGTTTCTTGCTAAATCACAGTTCATATGGTGTCGTCTCAACGGATTTAGATGGTGCCCTATTTAACGTGAATGCAGCGGTCTCTAATGCATAACCCCAAAACGATAGTGATAAATCGGTAAGAGACATCATAGATTGCACCATATCTAATAAAGCACGATTATGACGTTCGGACACACCATTACGCTGTGGTGTTCCAGGTGGCGTGAGTTGCGAAACTATTCCGCATTGTTTCAAATGAAGACCAAACTCATAACTCAAATATTCTCCTCCATGATCAGATCGCAGAAACTTTATTTTTCTTGTTACGATGATTTTCCACTTCACTCTGAAATTTTTTGAACTTTTCAAATGTTTCAAACTTATTTCATCAAGTAGATATACCCATATCTTCTCAAATCATCTGTGAAGATTAGAAAATAACGATACCCGCCGCGAGCCTCAACACTCATCGGATTGCATACATCAGTATGTATTATTTCCAATAAGTCAGCTGCTTGCTCCATTGTTCCAGAGAACGGAGTTTTAGTCATCTTGCCCACGAGGCATGGTTCGCAAGCATCAAATGATTCATAATCAAGTGATTCCAGAAGCCCATCAGCATAGAGTTTCTTCATGTGTTTACACCAATATGACCTAAACGGCAGTGCCACATATAAGTTGCACTATCATTATTAACTTTGCATCTTTTGGCTTCAATATTATGAATATGTGTATTACTACGATCGAGATTCAATAAACCATTCACCTTGGGTGTATGACCTTAGAAGGTTTTATTCATGTAAACAGAATAACAAGTATCCTTGACTTAAATGAATAATTGTATTGCAATAAACATGATCCAATCATATTATGCTCTACGCAAACACCAAATAACATTTATTTTAGGTTTAACACTAATCCCGAAGGTAAAGGGAGTGTGCGATGGTGATCTTATCAACCTTGGAATCACTTCCAACTCACATCATCACCTCGCCCTTAACTAGTCTCTATTTATTTTGCAACTCCCGTTTCGAGTTACTACTCTTAGTAACTGAACCAGTATCAAATACCGAGGTGTTGTTATAAACACTAGTAAACTACATATCAATAACATGTATATCAAATATATACTTTTGTTCACTTTGTCATCCTTCTTATCCTCCAAGTATCTAGGGCGGTTCCACTTCCAGTGACCATTTCCTTTGCAGTAGAAGCACTCAGTTCCAGGCTTGAGTCTAGCTTTGAATTTCTTCATGGGAGCAGCAAATTGCTTGCTATTCTTCTTTGAAGTTCCTCTTTCTTTCCCTTTGCCATTTTTCTTGAAACTAGTGGTCTTGTTAACCATCAACACTTGATGCTATTTCTTGATTTCTACCTTCGCCGATTTCAGCATCGCGAAGAGCTTGGGAATTACTTTCGTCATCCCTTGCATATTATAGTTCATCACTAAGTTCTAGTAACTTGGTGATAGTGACTAGAGAACTTTGTCAATTACTATCTTATCTGGAAGATTAACTCCCACTTGATTCAAGCAATTATAGTACCCAGACAATCTGAGCACATGCTCACTAGTTGAGCTATTCTCCTCCATCTCGTAGGCAAAGTACTATCAGAGGTCTTCTACCTCTCGACACGGGCTTGAGTATGAAATACCAATTTCAACTCTTAGAACATCTTATATGCTCTGTGGCGTTCAAAACGTTTTTGAAGTCCCGGTTCTAAGTTGTAAAGCATGGTGCACTAAACTATCAATTAGTCATCATACCAAGATTTACCAAACATTCATAACGTCTGTATCTGCTCCTGCAATAGGTCCGTCACCTAGCGGTGCATCAAGGACATAATTCTTCTGTGCAACAATTAGGATAACCCTCAGATCACAGACCTAGTCCGCATCATTGCTACTATCATCTTTCAACATAGTTTTTCTCTAGAAACATATCAAAAATAAATGGGGAGCTACATCGCAAGCTATTGATCTACAACATAGTTATGCAAATACTATCAGGACTAAGTTCATGATAAATTAAAGTTCAATTAATCATATTACTTAAGAACTCCCACTTAGATAGACATCCCTCTAGTCATCTAAATGATCACGTGATCCAAATCAACTAAACCATGTCCGATCATCACGTGAGATGGAGTAGTTTTCAATGGTGAACATCACTATGTTGATCATATCTACTATATGATTCACACTCGACCTTTCGGTCTCCAGTGTTCCGAGGCCATATCTTCATCTTCTAGGCTCGTCAAGTTTAACCCGAGTATTCCGCGTGTGCAAAACTGGCTTGCACCCGTTGTATGTGAACGTAGAGCTTATCACACCCGATCATCACGTGGTGTCTCGGCACGACGAACTGTCGCAATGGTGCATACTCAGGGAGAACACTTATACCTTGAAATTTAGTGAGAGATCATCTTATAATGCTACCGCCGAACTAAGCAAAATAAGATACATAAAGGATAAACATCACATGTAATCTAAATATGTGACATGATATGGCCATCATCATCTTGTGCCTTTGATCTCAATCTCCAAAACACCGTCATGATCTCTATCGTCACCGGCATGACACCATGATATCCACCATCTTCATCTCTATCAACGTGTCATCACATGGTCGTCTCACCACCTATTGCTTTTGCAACTATTGCTATCGCATAGCATAAAGTAAAGCAATTATATGGCGCTTGCATCTTATGCAATAAAGAGACAATCATAAGGCTCCTGCCAGTTGCCGATAACTTTAAAAAAATATGATCATGTCATACAAAAATTTATATCTCATCACGTCTTGACCATATCAAATCACAACATGCCCTACAAAAACAAGTTAGACGTCCTCTACTTTGTTGTTGCAAGTTTTACGTGGCTGCTACGGGCTGAGCAAGAACCGTTCTTACCTACACATCAAAAACCACAACGCGGTATAGTGATTGCTTTTTTATCTTCAGAAAGAACCCTGTTCATTGAATCCGATTCAACTAAAGTTGGGGAAATAGAAACCCACTAGCCACCTATGTGTGAAGCACGTCGGTAGAACCAGTCTCGCGTAAGCGTACGCGTAATGTCGGTATGAGCCGCTTCATCCAACGATACCGCCGAACCAAGAATCAACTAGTGACGGCAAGCAATATGTATATACCCACACCCACAACTCCTTTGTGTTCTACACGTGCATCTAACATCTACGCATAAACCTGGCTCGGATGCCACTATTGGGGAACACAGTAATTTCAAAAAAAAATCCGACGCACACGCAAGATCATGGTGATGCATAGCAACGAAGGGAAAGAGTGTTGTCCACGTACCCTCGTTGTCGGTGTCAAAACCGGCGGATCTCGGGTAGGGGGTCCCGAACTGTGCGTCTAGGCCGGATGGTAACAGGAGACAGGGGACACGAAGTCTTACCCAGGTTCGGGCCCTCTTGATGGAGGTAAAACCCTACGTCCTGCTTGATTAATATTGATGATATGGGTAGTACAAGAGTAGATCTACCACGAGATCAGAGAGGCTAAACCCTAGAAGCTAGCCTATGGTATGATTGTATGTTGTGATTGTTGTCCTACGGACTAAAACCCTTCGGTTTATATAGACACCGGAGAGGGTTAGGGTTACACAAGGTCGGTTACAAAGGAGGAGATATCCATATACGTATTGCATAGCTTGCCTTCCACGCCAAGTAGAGTCCCATCCGGACACGAGACAAAGTCTTCAATCTTGCATCTTCATAGTCTAACAGTCCAGCCAATGGAGATAGTCCGGCTGTCTGGAGACCCCCTAATCCAGGACTCCCTCAGTAGCCACTGAACCAGGCTTCAATGACGATGAGTCCAGCACGCAGTATTATCTTCGGCATTGCAAGGCGGGTTCTTTCTCCGAATACATCACAAAAGAATTTGAATACGAGGATAGTGTCCGACCCTGCAAAATAAGTTCCACATTCCACCGCAGAGAGAATAATTTTTTCGCAGATCTAATTTGCTGGCTTGTTTTGGCAGCATGACGTTATGTCATGGCCCGGTGATTATTCGAACCGTTTCTTTTAACCAGCTCCACATATAACGCGAGGCGGTTTCTTGACACGTCTTGCCGAAGCAGAGATCGTGTTCCCCCAATCACGGGATTCTCATTAATGCGGCCGTGGGTAACCCAGCCGTGTCCAGGACTCCTAGATTATAGGCAAGTCCCAAATGGCTACGGAGAGGACGCTTGATATTCACCCTCTTTATAAGGGGACAAGGTTTTCGCTTTTTCCCTCTTGTGCTCAATCGAACCCTTCCCCCGCCTCGAGTTCTAACACCCAAAGCCCAGGTTAGGTGCTCCGGATCTTCAATCATGTCTGGATCCGGCCTTCAAGGCCTATGGACGCCCTCCTCCGTTACGGAAGAGGACATTAAGAAGTTGAGGGAGGCCAGATACCTGACTGCCGAGGTTTCGCATCGGCTGCCTGCTCGAGGGCAGATAGTCCCTACTCCTGAACCCAATGAGAACGTTGTGTTCGTCTCCCACTTCCTCCGAGGTCTAGGCCTCACTCTGGATCCTTTCGTCAGGGGTTTGATGTTCTATTACGGGCTAGATTTCCACGATCTAGCTCCGGACTCCTTTCTCCACATCTCGACATTTATTGTTGTGTGTGAGGCTTTCCTCCGCGTTACCCCTCACTTCGGCCTGTGGCTCAAGACCTTTGAAGTAAAGCCGAAGATGATCGAGGGGCAAAATGCAGCGTGCGGAGGTGCATCAATAAGCAAGATGGCAGGAGCTCCATGGCCGAAAGGTTCCTTTCTAGAGGTGTCCGAATTATGGCAATGGGAGTGGTTTTACGTCACGGCTCCCCGAAGTGCCAAGTGGGCGGCTGCCCCCGCTTTCCGCTCGGGCCCCCCACCACAACTGATGTCATGGATTAGCAGAGGTCTGAGCTGGGGTCCAGCCAAGGACGTGCCTATACTGCAAAGCCGCATCCGAGATCTCTTCGAGGGAGATTTTAATTTGGTTGCGGTAATACACGTTATGCTGGTTCGTCAAGTCCAGCCCTGCAAACGCCGACCCCTTCGCTTGTGGGAGTTCAACCCAGAGGGACCATGTGCCATTCAAAGTTTCCTCGGCCTGACGCACGAGGAGATGTACAAGTCATTCTTCGGACCTCAAGTAGAATGTCCGGATATTACCAAGGATGTGGGCCTGAGCAGTAACCGCGCCGCCGAACAAGTAAGAAATCCTCTAGCCGAACACACTGTCTTTTATTCGAAGTTATTTCTGAGAGTTTGCTTTTTGACCAGGACTGGCTAACGAAGGCGAAGATGCTTCGGTGTTTGGCCCCCCTCCCTGAGGGTTTGGAAAATCCGGTATTGGAAAAAATGCTCGAGGTCGCACCTTGCCCGGAGCCCTTGAAGGAAGATACCGGGAGGGATAATACGGGCGGACGCGGGCCCCCGTCGCTGCCCATTCCAACTGAGGGAACGAGCGTCACCATGAAGGAGGACGGCCGGGGGAGGAAAAGGACTGCTTCCGAGGATCCGGAAGCCGAAGCCTCCAAACGGGAGAAGTCTCCCACGGAGGGTCCTGCCTCGGGGGGTGCTTTTGCCGCACAAAGTCCGCGGGGGGATCAGCCCTCCAACGAGTCGTAAGTGATCCAAAATACTTTAATAGTAAAGGTATGCTATCTTTTTTCTTTGAGAAAATAACCACCGCATATATCTTTTAGTTTGGGCCTTAGCCCCTCTCAAATGAGCTCGTCTTCGGGGGATCTTCTTCCAGAGATGATGGAGAGCGAAACGCCTCCCCCGGACTCCTCCGCTCCAGAAGTGGGCGACCCTGAAGTGTCGTCACGGAGGGCCTCTCCGGGTCCGGTGAGGCCAGAAGATAATCCCGTAGACCCCCGAAGTCCCCAGTGTCTGGCTCCCGAAGAGAGCATACAAAAGAGTCTGGCACCGTCTGGTGTGCGGTCGGACGTTCTGAGGGAGTTGGTGGGGCAAGCGGCCATCTCAGAAGAACATCGTATGCTGATGGATACGGTGATGGAGAGAATCTCGTCCGCCGAAAGCGGATTACATGAAGCCTTTATGAGTCTACTAACAGGCTTTGAGGTATGTGAGATAATATGTGATAGTACTACACATGTTAGGTGTGCCCTATGTAGATAGTAGCCCCTGGGACTCTGGTTGTCGTCGAGAACGGCGGCGAACAGAGGATCAAATTCCCAGGCAATAACCAGACTGCCCCTATGTGCAGGTGGTGGAAGCTCCGGTGGCTAGCCGGACTAGTGAGTTTGCCAAATTAAAATGGTAACTGGATGCGGCAGATGCCGACATCGAGCTTGTTAACAAGAGGCTTGATGAGGCACAGGGTAAGTGTTATTATCTGGTGAAAGCCACATAGTAAGAGCAGCATGATGCCAGTATCTTTAATGTGTTGTGACTGCAGATGGAGCTGCCACCGTGGAAACCTTGCGGGCAGAACTTGCCCGAGCCAAGGAACAAGCGAGGATTAGTAATGCGGCTGCTTTGAAGGCGGCCGAAGAGTTGGAAGCCGAGAAGGCCGCACATTGTGAGAGCCAAGAGAAGATGGCCAAGATGGCCGTAGAATTAAAAGAAACTGCCGACTGTTGCCGGGTCCTTGAAAAAGAAAACCGAGTGAAGGCAACGGACCTTGAGAAGGCCGCGGCGGCGGACAAAGACACCCGTTCTGCTATGAGAGCAAAGAAGGAGGAGCTGCGGGAAGCCGGGGATATTGCGGCTGGGAAACCCTTCATGTTACGGAGGAAGTTCGGAGATCCACAGTATGCCCCTCTGGATCGGCTGTGGAGTTTGGCGGATGCGTATATGGATTTGGCGGCGAGCGCTACTGATGCGGCCAAGTACTTCCAAGGTCAGACAGATCGTGAAGTGGACAAGCTGTTCTGGACGCAATTCCATGTTCCAGAGCGTCCGCTTTCATTGACAGACCAGCTAGCTGAATGGGCCGAACTAAATAGGTTGTCCGGACTCGCCATGAGGTCTGTTGTGGATCAGCTATGGCCTGAAAAGCCAAAACCGAATAGCTATTTCAGCTTAGTGCAGCAGTTCCTTGGTGCGGTGCCGCGCATTAATGCGATGAAGAGGTCGGTGTGCATAGAAGGCTCGCGGATGGCCCTAGCCCGTGTTAAAGCATATTGGGCGGAGATGGACGCTACCACTGTTGCGGCGCAGGGTTCCGGCATAGGACGAGTGGCTGCCGAGCACTATTTCGAGGAGGTTCTCGAGGGTTCTCGTTTGATAGAGGCCCAGTGCTCGAAGAATATTATGTTTGAGTGATATGTATTCTCATTGTAAACATAATGCTTTTATGAAGTTTTTATAAGGCTATGTTTATACTTTTGCCTGAAAGTAGTATGATGCCTCCTGGGCGGCCGTTTATGTATACATGTGTATAACCTGAAAGATTGCAGCCGTCGGCTTCAACCCCCACGCATATAATGCGGAGGTGCTCAAAACACGTGTGTTTACACTTAACCCAATGTCTTGGTCCTATTAAGGAGGTGATAGCGTAGCGAGCGAGGCAACCAGGCTATAATGCTTTAACACTTTCACTTAGCCATAGGAGTTTGACAGTGGGGCTACTAGATACCCCCTGGTGGCTCCGCACTCTCCCGATCGCGGGGTGCATACATGCCTGGCCTGAAAACGGCCCTTCGTTAAGGCAGAGGAATTCTAACATTCCGATAGGTCACCGGGTGGTTGACCAGTCTCACGCTATATCATGACAGTCAGTTTTCGGCTTTCTCTACTAAGGTGCTCGTCCGGATGAACCAGGGCACAATCGCAGTAGTTCTCCTGGTGCTACCTTAGCCGGTAAAGCGGAACGTAAGGCACCAAAACACAGGAGCCAGGCAAACCCAACATTTGACCAAAGATAATGATTCGGAGTTGATGCATATAAGGCCAAACTCGCGACGCCGAACACTCCCTAAGGTATTCGGTCTTTATGGTATAAACCAGGCCTAAATAGTGCCCTTCGTAAGAAGACCCTTGTGTCCAGGTACGTGCACTATTCTGACGTGGCCACATGCCAAGACGTCAGCATCCTTCTCAACTGTGCTGAGAATTCAGTGGATATGTATCAACAAGAGACAGTAAAAAAGGTTTACGCAGGGTCTTAATCTAAAAAGAATCCTTGGAGCGGGTCCCTACTGCACGTCTGCGCCTGTGTCTCCATTGTGCCGTATCCTGGACGGGTGTAGCACGATGATCATCTGTAAAAGAGAGGAACTTAGGTGAAAAAGTTGTCGTGCAAAAGGATAGTTTTTAAGGGAACCAGGTATAATTCAAGATGAGTAAAAGTTGCCACTTGTCTGCGCGTTGAGCCCCTTGTATAGGGGTGTGACCATTGATCCGGTATGAATTACATATAGCTATGCCGGACTCGTCTAACCGTGTCCGAGGTCTTGACGACCTGTTAAATGCTTTAGTTGGTGAGGCCGTTTTTAGTGTGCGGCTACCAAGGCAGCCGCACTCTCTTCGGCGCGCAAAGATCGCTTAATACTTCCGTTTACTGTAATGATGAGACGTGGACCGGGCATATTGAGTGCGAGGGAAGCATAGTGCAGTATTGCATTAAAGCGAGCGAAAGCTTCGCGTCCGAGTAGTGCTTGATAGCCACTTTGGAACGGAGCGATGTGGAAGGTTAAATGTTTGCTACGAAAGTTATCGGGGGAGCCGAATAGAACTTTTAGTAGCAGGGAGCCCGTGCAATGAGCCCCTGGGCCTGGCGTTACTCCTTTAAAGGTAGTATTTCTCTGGCAAATTTTTGTTGGGTCTATCCCCACTTCGCGGATTGTGTCCTGATATATCAGGTTTAGACTGCTGCCACCGTCCATCGGGACTCGTGTGCAGTGATATCCGTCAATTATTGGGTCTAATACCAGGGGAGCTGAGGGAGTCCTGGATTAGGGGGTGTCCGGATGGCCGGACTATACCTTCGGCCGGACTCCTGAACTATGAAGATACAAGATTGAAGACTTCGTCTCGTGTCCGGAAGGGACTTTCCTTGGCGTGGAAGGCAAGCTTGGCGATACGGATATGTAGATCCCCTACCATTGTAACCGACTCTGTGTAACCCTAGCCCTCTCCGATGTCTATATAAACCGGAGAGTTTTAGTCCGTAGGACGAAACAACAATCATACCATAGGCTAGCTTCTAGGGTTTAGCCTCTCTGATCTCGTGGTAGATCTACTCTTGTACTACCCATATCATCAATATTAATCAAGCAGGACGTAGGGTTTTACCTCCATCAAGAGGGCCCGAACCTGGGTAAAACATCATGTCCCCTGCCTCCTGTTACCATCCGGCCTAGATGCACAGTTCGGGACCCCCTACCAGAGATCCGCCGGTTTTGACACCAACATTGGTGCTTTCATTGAGAGTTCCTCTGTGTCGTCACTTTTAGGCCCGATGGCTTCTCCGATCATCAACAGCGATGCGATCCAGGGTGAGACTTTTTTCCCCGGACAGATCTTCATATTCGGTGGCTTTGCACTGCGGGCCAATTCGCTTGGTCATCGGGAGCAGATCGAAAGCTACGCCCCTGGACACCAGGTCAGATTTGGAAGTTTGAACTACACGGCCGACATTCGCGGAGACTTGATCTTCGACGCATTCGAGCCACAGCCGAGCGTGCCACACTGTCACGATGGGCATGATTTAGCTCTGCCGCCGAACAGTGCCTTGGAGGCCACACCTGTGTCTGCTCCGACCCCTAGCTCGGAGCCGATCACACCAATCGAGGATGGGTGGTTAGACACCGCCTCAGGGGCTGCAATCTCTATGGCGATCGAGCCGAACACCAGCCCTATTCTCTGCGAAGCCCGTGACTCCAAGGAGCCGGACTCCTCTCTAGACTCCGAGCCCTCCGCGCCCCGACCGATTGATTGGGCGCCGATCATGGAGTTCACCGCCGCGGACATCTTTCAGCACTCGCCCTTCGGCGATATTCTGAATTCACTAAAGTCTCTCTCTTTATCAGGATAGCCCTGGCCGGACTATGGTCAACAAGGTTGGGATGCGGATGATGAAGAAATTCAAAGCCCACCCACCACCCACTTCGTAGCCACTGTCGATAATTTAAACGACGTGCTCGACTTCGACTCCGAAGACATCGACGATATGGACGACGATGTAGGAGATGAACACGAACCAACGCCTATAAGGCACTGGACAGCCACCTCATCTCATGATGTATACATGGTGGACACACACAAAGGAAGCGACGACGAGGAACACAGGGATGCAACAAGGGATCGTTCACTTGAAAAGCAATCAAAGCGGCGACATAAGCGCCGCTCCAAGCCTCGCCTCGACAGAGACAGCAGCCATACAGACCCAGCCATAGAGCAGTACGAGCCGGCGGACGACGAACATGCCTTCGAGCAATCGTCCGAACAAGGAAACTTGGATAAACAAACCGAACACCCTGTCCCCGGCGAAAACAATAGTCCGGACGACCTTACGCCGGATAAACTCATGGAGCAGAAGAACCTCCACAAAAGGCTCGTCGCCACTGCGCATAGCCTGAAAAAGCAGAAGCGGAAGCTCAAAACTGCGGAAGATGCACTCAGAATCAGATGGAGCAAAGTACGCAACACCGCAGACAAATATGCCAGCAGTCGCCGCACAAAAAGCTATCCAAAGCGAAAGCTACTGCCTGAATTTGACGAGGAGGCCTTAGAGCCCCCGCAGTCAAAAAATAGGAAAGCCATCCGGTCGGATGGACGACCGCATGGCCTGCATGGAGCGGCAAGCGGCGCCACACACAAGCCGGCACGCGATCCACCAAAGGATCCGCATCAAAAAGACGTCCCAGCCAGATCTATATACGGGCCAAGAAAGCAAGCTCTAGTAAGCAATGCAACACAACAAATATCCGAACATCACGGCACACCCAAATACAGGGGTGCCGCACACCCCCTATGTTTCACCGATGAGGTGCTGGACCATGAATTTCCAGCGGGATTCAAGCCCGTAAACATAGAGGCGTACGACGGAACAACAGACCCTGGGGTCTGGATCGAGGATTATATCCTCCACATACACATGGCCAGAGGAGATGACCTCCATGCCATAAAATACTTACCCCTCAAGCTTAAAGGGCCAGCCCGGCATTGGCTCAAAAGCCTTCCCGAAAACACCATTGGAAGTTGGGAAGAGCTTGAGGATGCTTTTCGGGCAAATTTTCTAGGGACCTATGTCCACCTTCCGGATGCAGACGATCTCAGTCACATAACTCAACAGCCCGGAGAGTCAGCCCGGAAATTCTGGAACAGATTTCTTACTAAAAAGAATCAGATAGTCGACTGTCCGGACGCCGAAGCCCTAGCAGCTTTTAAACACAACGTTCGAGACGAATGGCTCGCCAGACACCTCGGCCAAGAAAAGCCAAGAACAATGGCCGCATTAACAAGCCTCATGACCCGCTTTTGCGCAGGAGAGGACAGCTGGTTGGCAAGATGTAGCACCAGCGACCCAAGTACATCCGAAGTTAGGGATGGAAACAAAAAAACCCCGACGCAGCAAGGACCAGCGCCGGAATAAGGGAAAGAGCCCAAAGAGCACGGCGGTCAACGCCAGATTCAAAAGCTCGTGGCAAAATCAGAGAAAGCCGCCCCTCAAGGATAATAGGGACGAGCTATCCAACTTAAACAAAATCTTGGACAAGATATGTCAAATACATAGTACTCCCGGGAAGCCTGCGAACCATACCCACAGAGATTGTTGGGTTTTCAAGCAAGCCGGCAAACTCAATGCCGAACACAAGGGGCTCGACACACCAAGTGAGGACGACGACGAACCCCACAAGGAAAGCACCAGAAAACAAAAGGATTTCCCACAAGAAGTCAAAACAGTACACTTACTTCACGTGACGAACAGAACGGCGCCACCAGAGATACGCGCCATACGGCCTATTCCAAAGGAGTCTCACCAATGGTTGTTAAAACCAATCACCTTCGACCATTAGGATTACTCTAGAAGTATCCGAAACGTAGGCTGGACTGCCTTGGTATTAGATCCAATAATCGGCGGACTCCATTTTACAAACGTCCTGATGGACGGCGGCAGTGGTCTAAACCTGTTATACCAGGACACAGTCCGCAACATGGGGATAGACCCAACAAAAATTCGCCATAGCAAAACCTCCTTTCAAGGGGTAATGCCAGGCCCGGATGCCCGTCGCATGGGTTCTCTCCGGCTAGAAGTTATGTTCGGCTCCCCCGATAACTTCCGTTGCGAACAGCTAACTTTCCACATCGCCCCATTCTCAAGTAGCTATCAAGCACTGCTGGGACGCGAAGCTTTCGCCTGCTTTAACGCAATACCGCATTATGCATCTCTTACGCTTAAGATGCCCAGTCCACGAGGCATCATCTCATTAAAGGGAAAACATTGAGTGTTCCTCCCGTGCGGAAAACAGTGTGGCTGCCTTGACAGCCCCACAATAAAGCTGCTTCACTAGCCAAAGCATCTAAACAGGTCGTCAAGACCACGGACACGGCTAGACGAGTCCGTCATAAACATGCAATTGATAAAGGCTTAATAGCCATATACCCCTGTACTAGGGGCTCCGCGCATATAAAACAAGAGACAATAAAGCTCAATTTTATCCATTTCGATTTATACTTTGTTTATTTAGTATAACTCATGTTCGGCACGATCTTTCTTTAACTAAGTTCCTCTCTTTTACAGATGAACACCGTGCTACGCCCATCCAGGATACGGCACAACGGAGACATAGGCGCAGACGTGCAGCAGGGACCCGTTCCAAGGATTCTTTTCAGATTAAGACCCTGTGTAAACCTTTTTTACTGTCTCTTGTTGATACACATCCCCTGGTTTCTTGGTATAACCAAGGAGGAGGCTGGCGTTTTGGCATGTGGCCACGTCAGAGTTTTGCACGTACCTGGACACTAGGGGCTTATTACTAAGGGTGTTATCCTGCCCGCCCTCATAAAGACCGAATACCTTAGGGAGTGTTCGGCGTCGCGAGTTTGGCCTTATATGCATCAGCTCCGAATCATGTCTTTGGTCAAATGTTGGGTTTGCCCGGCTCCTGTGTTTTCTGGCCTTACGTTCCGCTCTATCGGCTAAGGCGGCACCAGGAGAACTACTACGATTGTGCCCCTGTTCGGCCAGGCGAGTACCTCAGTAGAGAAAGCCGAAAACTGACTGTCATGATATAGCGTGAGACTGGTCAACCACTCGATGACATACCAGAATCTTTAGGATTCCTCCGCATTAACGAAGGGCCGTTTCCCGGCCAGGCACATACGCGCCCCGAGTTCGGGCGAGCGCAGGCGCCACCAGGGGCTATATAAGTAGCCTCAATGTCAAACTCCTATGGCTAAGTGAAAGTGATAAAGCATCATAGTCCGATTGCCTAGTTCGCTGCACTATCACCTCCTTTGTAGGACCAAGACGTTGGATCAAGTGTGAAAATGCGCCTTCTACGAACACCCCCTCATTATGTGCGTGGGGGCTGAAGCCGACGACTGCCATCTTTCAGATTATATATACATATATGTTAAACAGCCGCACAAGAGGTATCCCAATACTTGCGGGCACAAGTATAAAAAGCTTCTACAATTTATCAAAATATTGTTTTACAATAATACATGCTATTCGAATATAGTATCCTTCGAGCACTGCGTCTCTATTAAATGAGCGCCTTGCAGAACTTCCTGAAAATAGCGCTTGGCAGGTACTCGGCTTCCATCCGAGTCTGGGGATGCAACAGCAGTGGCTTCCATTTCCGCCCAGTATATCTTGACACGGGCAAGAGCCATCCGCGCACCCTCTATGCATGCTGACCTCTTCATCGCATTGATATGCGGCGCCGCACCAAGGAACTGCTGCACCAAGTTGAAATAACTTTTCGGCTTGGGCCTCTCTGGCCATAGATGACTCATGACATACTTCATGGCGAGTCCGGACAACCTATTTAGCTCGGCCCATTCGGCCAAACGATCGGCCAATGACAGTGGACGCTCTGGATTGTGGAACTGCGACTAGAAGAGCTTTTCCACTTCACGATCTTCTTGATCTCGGAAGTGTTCGGCCGCATCTGCGGCACTCGCTGCTAAATCTAGATAGGTGTCCGCCGTACTCCACATCTGGTCCAACGGAGCATGTTTAGGATCACAGAACTTCCTCCGCAGCATAAAGGGCTTTCCAGCCGCGATCTCTCCGGCCTGACGCAGCTCCTCCTTCATAGCTCTCATCGCAGAGCGAGCATCCTTGGCATCGGCAACGGCCTTCCTCAGGTCCGTCTGTTCCGACCGATCTTCTTTTTCAAGAAGCTTGCAACGGTCAGTAGCGTTCTTCAGCCTCACGGCCATCTCGGCCATTTCCTTCTTGCTTCGGCAGTGAGCAGCATGTTCGGCTTTCAGCTCTTCAATTGCTTTTCCGGCAACCGCATCACTTTTCCTGGCTTGCTCCTTGGCTCGGGCAAGTTCCGCCCGAAGATTCTCCATGGTAGTAGCACCATCTGCATCAAGCGCACACATTGTAAGATACTGGCATAAAGCTCCTCTTACCAGGTGCCGCCGAAGGAATTACATACCTTGTGCCTCGTCAAGCAGCTTGTTGACAAGCGCGATGTCGGCATCTGCCACGTCAAGTTGCCGCTTTAGCTCGGCAAATCCATCAGTCCGGCTGGCCACCGGACACTCCGCCACCTATGTATAAAGGCGGCATATTAGACCTAGGATTATGATCCTCTGTGCGCCGTCACTTTTGACAACACACAGAGTCTCAGGGGCTACTATCTACACAGGGTGCATCTTATTTATGCGCAACTATCCAAAAAGGGTACATTATTTCGCGTACCTCAAAACCTGTTAGTAAACTCCTGACGGCCTCGTGCAATCCGCTCTCCGCGGATGAAATCCTCTCAATCACCGTACCCATCAATGCACGGTGCTCCTCTAAGATAGATGCTCGCCCTAGCAGATCCTTCAGCTCCTCCGACCGTGCACCAGACGGCGCCGGACTCGTTCGTTGGCCCTTTTCGAAGGCCGGACGCGGAGGGCTTTGGGGGCCATATGACTACCTTCCGGCCCCGCCAGATTCGGAGAAACCTTCCGTGACAATACCTCAGGGTCGCCCGCCTCGCAAGGCGGTACGGCAGGGGGAGGCGTTCCGCTCTCCATCATCTCCGGAAGAAGATCCCCCGAAGACGAGCTCTGCTGAGAAGGGCTAAGGTCCGAGCTACAAGGTAAATTTTCGATTACTTTTCTCATATATAAAGCAGGGATTTCTCTTGTTTCTTAAAAAGAAAACTCCTCTCTACTTACGGCTCGGTGGAGGGCCGATCCCCTTGAGGGCATAATTCGGCCGAAGTATCCCCCAGCACAGGACCCTCTGGCGAAGATTTCTTCCCCCGCTTTAAGGCCATGGTCTCCGGGTCTTCAGAGGCGGTCCTCTTCTTCCCCTGAGGAGAGTAATTTTCGATTCCTCCCTTCCGGACAACCTCCTTTGAGGAGGCTGTAGCTTCCTTGTCCCCTCCCTCGCTTCCCTTTGAAGGCACAACCTCCAACATCCTGACTAGCACGGGACCCGGCGTGGTCTCGGGGAGGGGGGCCGGACACCTGATTAGCTTTGCTTTCACTATCCACTCCTGTTTAAAGGACAACTCTTTAGGGGCAATTTTATGACAAATATACGGATAGCGAGTCCGGGCACAAGGCTACTTACTTGAGTATCCGGACGATTGCACCTCAGACCTGCATCCTCCGTAGAATCCGGACACACTACTTGTGGTCCGAAGAACAATTTGTACATCTCCACGGGCGTCATGCCAAGAAAATGTTGCAGAACTCGTGGTCCCTCCGGGTTGAACTCCCACAGGCGGAGGGGGCGACGTTTGCAGGGCAGAACTCGGTGAATTAACATAACCTGTGTCACCACGACCAGACTGATGTCTCTTTCTAGGAGATCTCGGATGTGGCCCTGCAACAGGGGCATGTCCTTTGCCGGCCCCCAGTCCAGCCCCGTATTGACCCATGACGCCAGTCGCGGCGGGGGACCCGAGCGAAAGGCAGGTGGCGCCACCCACTTAGGGGCCCTGGGAGCGGTAATATAAAACCACTCTCATTGCCATAAGCTGGACTCCTCTTGAAAAGAGCCCTCGGGCCATGGAGTACCAGCATTCTTGCTTATAAAAGCACCTCCGCACTCCGCGTGCCGTCCCTCGATCATCTTCGGCTCTACTTTGAAGGTCTTGAGCCATAGTCCGAAGTGAGGAGTGATACGGAGGAAGGCTTCACACACGACGATGAATGAGGAAATATGGAGGATGGACTCCGGGGCTAAGTCGTGAAATTCCAGCCCATAATAATACATGAGCCCCCTCACGAAGGGATCCGTCGGGAAGCCTAGCCCCCGAAGGAAGTGAGACATGAACACCACACTTTCACCGGGCTTGGGAGTGGGAATGACCTGCCCTTGAGCAGGCAACCTATGCGAGATTTCGCCGGTCAAGAACCTGGCCTCTCTCAACTTCAGCACATCCTCCTCCATGATGGAGGAGGGCATCCATCAGCCTCGAAGGTTGGAACCGGACATTGTCGAAGGTCCGAAGCGCCTGAAATCTGGAGCCTTGGGTGTTGGAACTCGAGGCGAAGGGAGAACTCGTTTGAGATTGAAATAAAGGAGTAAGGCCTTGGTCTCTTTATAAGAGGTTGAATACCAAGGGCCTTCCCCGTGACCGTTTGGGACTCGCCTTTGATCAAGAAAATATACCAACGGGTACGGTTGGGTTACCCACGCCCGTATTGATGAGAATCCTAGAATAAGGGGACACGATCTCTGCTTTAACAAGACGTGCCAAGGAAACCGCCTCGCTAAACGTGCTAAGGTGGGACAATAAAATGATTCAAATAAAGACATGGCCGTGGTGTGATGTCACGCTACGGAATACGTCAGCAGATTAGATTTGTGTAAATATTATTCTCTCTATGGCAATATGTGGAAACTTATTTTGCAGAGCCGGACACTACCTTTGTGTTCAAAATCTTCTATGAAGTACTTGGAGGAGGAACCCGCCTTGCAATGCCTAAGACAATCTGTGTGCCGGACTCGTCGTCATTGAAGCCTGGTTCAGGGGCTACTGAGGGAGTCCTGGATTAGGGGTGTCCGGATGGCCGGACTATACCTTCGACCGGACTCCTGGACTATGAAGATACAAGATTGAAGACTTTGTCCTGTGTCCGGAAGGGACTATCCTTGGCGTGGAAGGCAAGCTTGGCGATATGGATATGTAGATCCCCTACCATTGTAACCGACTCTGTGTAACCCTAGCCCTCTCCGGTGTCTATATAAACCGGAGAGTTTTAGTCCATAGGACGAAACAACAATCATACCATAGGCTAGCTTCTAGGGTTTAGCCTCTCTGATCTCATGGTAGATCTACTCTTGTACTACCCATATCATCAATATTACTCAAGCAGGACGTAGGGTTTTACCTCCATCAAGAGGGCCCGAACCTGGGTAAAACATCATGTCCCCTGCCTCCTGTTACCATCCGGCCTAGACGCACAGTTCAGGACCCCCTACCTGGGATCCGCCGGTTTTGACACCGACAGGAGCCCATCCCGCAAGCCGGATACTTGCTGAGTAATCACGATGGTCGAAAGTGATCGGTTGAGACGACCAGTGGCAGGGCTCCGCGGTGATAGGCCCTTGGGCATATTTTTCTGGGAGTGTCGTTTTGTTTCTTCCCTTGATCATGTGTAACACGTTTACTGTTTTGACCTCTGGTGGAAATATCTTTTGTTCCCCAGTGTCTTGCTTGAGAGGCTCATCCTCGTCTTCGCTTGGTGCATCCTCCCCTTTGTGTACGGCGTTGAGCTTACCGGACTGCTTGAAGACCCAACATTCTCTATGGGTATGGTTAGCAGGTTTACCAGGGGTGCTATGGATCTGGCATATTTGGTCCAGAATTTTGTTTAGGCTGGACAGTTCGTCTTTGGTGCCTTTAGAGGGCGGCTTTTGCTGACCTGGCCGAGAGCTTTTGAATTTGGCGTTTACTGTCGTGCTCTTCATGTTGTCTTCTTTATTCCGGCGTTTGTTATTGCTGTTGCGCCGTGATTTTCTGTTTCCATGTCTAACTTCAGATGTACTGGGGTCGCTGGTGCTGCATCTGGCTAGCCAGCTGTCCTCATCCGCGCAAAAGCGGGTCATGAGGCTTGTTAATGCTGCCGTTGTTCTTGGCTTTTCTTGGCTGAGGTGTCACGGGCGCTATGCTTAAAAGCTGCCAAGGCTTCGGCATCTGGACAGTCAACAATTTGGTTCTTTTTAGTAAGAAACATGTTCCAAAGTTTTCGGGCTGACTCTCCAGGCTGTTGAGTTATATGACTCAAATCGTCCGCATTCGGAGGTCGGACATAAGTCCCTTGAAAATTTGCCCGAAACGCATCTTCGAGCTCTTCCTAGCTTCCAACGGAGTTTTTGGGGAGGCTTTTGAGCCAGTGACGAGCTGGCCCTTTGAGCTTGAGGGGTAAGTACTTGATGGCGTGGAGATCATCTCCTCGAGCCATATGGATATGGAGGATATAGTCCTCAATCCAGACCCCAGGGTCTGTTGTTCCGTCGTATGCCTCTATGTTTACGGGTTTGAATCCCTCTGGAAATTCATGGTCCAACACCTCATCGGTGAAACATAGGGGGTGTGCAGCACCCCTGTATCTGGGTGTACCGCATTGTTCGGATGTTTGTTGTGTTACATTGTATGCTGGGGTGCGCTTGCGTGGTCCATAGATGGATCTGGTTGCGCCGTCCTTTTGGTGCGAGCCCTCGCGTGGATCGCATACTGTCTTGTGAGTGGCATTGTTTGCCACTCTATGTTGGCCATGAGGTCGTCTATCCGGCCAGGTGGCTGTTTTGATTTTTTGGTTGTGGGGGGTCTGAGGCCTCCTCATCGAATTCAGGTAGCAACTTCTGCTTTGGGTAGCTCTTGGTGGGGCGATTCTCGCCGTACCTCGCTGATGTGTTGAGTACTTTACTCCATCTGATTTGGAGTGTGTCTTGCACAGCCTTGAGCCTTTGCTTCTGCTTTTTCAGACTCCTCGCGGTGGCAACAAGCCTTTGACGGGCATTCTGCTGCTCCGGGTGCCTGTCCGGCGTTATGTCATCCGGACTATTATCTTTGACAGAATTGGTTTGTTCGGTTTGATTCTCCGTATTGCCGTGGTCCGGCAGTGGTTCGCCCTGCTCCAACGCTGGGTCTATATGATTGTTATTTCTGTCGAGGCGGGATTTGGGGCGGCACTTCCGCCGCCGCTTTGACTGCTTCTCGAGGGAACAGGCTTCGGTGCGTCCTTCCGTTCCTCGTCGTCTTCTTCTTTTGGTGTGTCCACCATGTATACGTCATATGATGAAGTGGACGTCCAGCGCCCTGCGTGCGGTGGTTCCTTTTCGCCTCCCGGATCGTCGTCCATACCGTCGATGTCTTCGGAGTCGAAGTCGAGCATGTTGGTTGAGTCATCGACAGTGGCTATTAAGTGGGTGGTGGGTGGGCGTCGAATTTCTTCGTCGTCCGCATCCCAATCATGTTGGCCATAATCCGGCCAGGGCTCTGACAAAGAGAGAGACCTTAGTGAATTCAGGATGTCGCCAAAGGGCGAGTGCTGAAAGATATCCGTGGCGGTGAATTCCATGATCGGCTCCCAATCAGATTCGATTGGCAGGGGCACGGGCGGTTCGGAGTCAAAAAAAGAGTTCGGCACCTTGGAGTCACGGGCTGCGCAGAGGGTTATGCTGGTGTTTGGCTTGATAGCCGTTGAGACTGCAGCCCCTGAGGCGGTGTCTAACCACCCATCCTCGATTGGCACAGTTGGCTCCGAGCTAAGGGTTGGAGCTGATGCGGGCGCGGCCTCTGGGGTACTGTTCGGCGGCAGAGCTAGGTCATACCCATCACGACAGTGCGGCGTGCCCGGCTGTGGCTCGAATCCGTTGAAGATCAAGTCTCCGCGGATGTCGGCCGTGTAGTTCAAACTTCCAAATCTGACCTGATGACCAGGGGCGTAGCTTTCAATCTGCTCCAGATGGCCAAGCGAATTAGCCCGCAGTGCAAAGCCGCCGAATATGAAGATCTGTCCGGGGAGAAAAGTCTCACCCTGGACCGCATCACTATCGATGATAGTAGGAGCCATCAAGCCTAACGGCGACGACACAGAGGAACTCTCAATGAAAGCACCAATGTCGGTGTCAAAACTGGCGGATCTCTGGTAGGGGGTCCCGAACTGTGTGTCTAGGCCGGATGGTAACAGGAGGCAGGGGACATGAAGTTTTACCCAGGTTCGGGCCCTCTTGATGGAGGTAAAACCCTACGTCCTGCTTGATTAATATTGATGATATGGGTAGTACAAGAGTAGATCTACCACGAGATCAGAGAGGCTAAACCCTAGAAGCTAGCCTATGGTATGATTGTATGTTGTGATTGTTGTCCTACGGACTAAAACCCTTCGGTTTATATAGACACCAGAGAGGGTTAGGGTTACACAAGGTTGGTTACAAAGGAGGAGATATCCATATACGTATTGCATAGCTTGCCTTCCACGCCAAGTAGAGTCACATCCGGACACGAGACGAAGTCTTCAATCTTGCATCTTCATAGTCTAATAGTCCGGCCAATGGAGATAGTCCGGCTGTCCGGAGACCCCCTAATCCAGGACTCCCTCACTCGTAGACCGTAAGCAGAAGCATTATGACAACGCAGTTGATGTAGTTGTACGTCTTCATGATCGACCGATCCTAGCACCGAAGGTACGGCACCTCCGCGATCTGCACACGTTCGGCTCGGTGACGTCCGACGAACTCACGATCCAATAGAGTGTCGAGGGAGAGCTTCGTCAGCACGACGGCGTGATGACGATGATGATGATGCTACCGGAACAGGGCTTCGCCTTAGCACCGCTACGATATGACCGAGGTGGATTATGGTGGAGGGGGCACCGCACACGGCTAAGAGATCAATGATCAACTTGTGTGTCTATGGGGTGTCCCCTGGCCACGTATATAAAGGAGGGGAGGGAAGAGGTGGCCGGCCCTAGGGGGGTGCACCAGGTGTGGGGAATCCTACTAGTACTCCCCAGTCCAAGTAGGATTCCCCTCCCTTTTCCTATTCGGAGTAGGAGAGTAGGAAAGAGAGGGAGAGGGAGAAGGAAAGGGGGGCACGCCCCCACCCCTTGTACAATTCAGTTTGGACAGGGGGAGGCGCGCGCCACCTCTTGGCCCTTCTCCCCTCTCTCCACTAAAGCCCAATAAGGCCCATTACTTCTCCCGGTGAATTCCCGTAACTCCCCGATACTCCGAAAAATACCCGAATGACTCGGAACCTTTCCGATGTCTGAATATAGCCTTCCAATATATCGATCTTTACGTCTCGACCATTTCGAGACTCCTTGTCATGTCCGTGATCTCATCCAGGACTCCGAACAACCTTCAGTACATCAAATCACATAACTCATAATACCAATTGTCATCGAACGTTAAGCGTGCGGACCCTACGGGTTCGAGAACTATGTAGACATGACCGAGACTCATCTCTGGTCAATAACCAATAGTGGAACCTGGATGTTCATCTTGGCTCCCACATATTCTACGAAGATCTTTATCGGTCAAACCGCATAACAACATACGTTGTTCCCTTTGTCATAGGTATGTTACTTGCCTGAGATTCGATCGTTGGTATCTCAATACCTAGTTCAATCTCGTTACCGGCAAGTCTCTTTACTCGTTCTGTAATGCAACATCCCGTAACTAACTATTAGTCACATTGCTTGCAAGGCTTATAGTGATGTGCATTACCGAGAGGGCCCAAAGATACCTCTCCGACAATCGGAGTGACAAATCCTAATCTTGATCTATGCCAACTCAACAAACACCATCGGAGACACCTGTAGAGCACCTTTATAATCACCCAGTTACGTTGTGACGTTTGGTAGCACACAAAGTGTTCGTCCGACATTCGGGAGTTTCATGATCTCATAGTCATAGGAACATGTATAAGTTATGGAGAAAGCAATAGCAACAAACTAAACGATCATCGTGCTAAGCTAACGGTTGGGTCAAGTCAATCACATCATTCTCTAATGATGTGATCTCGTTAATCAAATGACAACTCATGTCTATGGTTAGGAAACATAACCATCATTGATTCAACGAGCTAGTCAAGTAGAGGCATACTAGTGACATTCTGTTTGTCTATGTATTCACACATGTACTGAGTTTCTGGTTAATACAATTCTAGCATGAATAATAAACATTTATCATGATATAAGGAAATATAAATAACAACTTTATTATTGCCTCTAGGGCATATTTCCTTCAGAGGAGGCAAATTAGCTGTGATATTTAGGTGCGGTCCCCAGAAAGATCTGGAATGGTAATCAAAGTGTTATCCTCAAATTTCAGGTATGCTGAAGTTCCTAATGCAAGGTTGAGAAAGGATAGGTGGGCTCCACCTACAAGTGATTGCATTAAGATAAACGTTGATGTTTCTTTCGATCCAGATATGTTAAGGGGAACTACATGTGCAGGCATTCGTGATTAAAAAAGGGAAGTTCATCGCCGCATGTAATGCACGGTTGCATATGGTTCAAGATGTTCTTTCGGCTGAGGCTCTCGCTCTCAAGCATGGTTTGTTCTTAGCTAAATCCATGGGTTGTAATAAAGTTGTTATGAGTTTCTGATAATAGTGAATTAATAGAAATTATGATGAATGAGAGGCCTCCTACAGGTATTGCTGCAACGATTTTTCATGATTGTTTTTCTATGGAGCCAGAATTTGTTAGGAGTATAATCATGCGAATAGGGAAGCAACTTTTGTAGCTCATGAACTAGCCTAGTTGGCTAAGTTCCAGGCCACCAGGGTCTGGTTGGATGATCCTCCCCCTCTATTGTACCTCTCATGGTGAATGATGTAACATTATTATCTATTAAATAAAGAGGTCTTTTGAGGTTAAAAAAACTAGCGAGACAAATTCTTGCCTAAAACCGAGAAGGAAAAGGAAGGTTGGAACTAAATTGTACCTAAAAATAAGTCTTGGGCAAAGCACAAGAGTAGCATTTTGTCGTGTAGGTACCATCCACCCCTACAGGGTCACCACACCCGACAAGTGTTTGGTGAATGTCTTTTTGTCCCTTCTTTGAAGTAATGGATTCAGACATGGAGTACATGTATGAGCACTACATTGAGTCGTTCGACGAGGAGGATTATGTGAATGAAATGATGATGATGATGTAGGTGATCCTTGTAGATGAGGAGAGTGCAGAAGAGCGTGTTCTCAATTTCAAGGGATAGATCAAGGGTCATTGAGTGTTGAATCAGAACAAGGCACAAGGGCATTTGACTAATGCACCCTAGATGCCCGGACAATTTTCACCAGCGCTTTCAGATGCAAAAACCGTCTCCGGGCGTCTCTACAATGGCGTCCGGTCCTACAATGACTACTTAATCTTAAAGAAGAATGACATAGGAAGGATTTCATTCTATGGTTAGCAGAAGTGCACAGCTGCATTGCGGATACTTGCATATGGCATAGACGCGGATTCGTGGGACGAACATCTCGAGATGTCTGAGAGCACATGCGGAGACGCCATGGTCAGATTTGCTACTGCGGTGGTCGAGGTGTTTGGATCTCAGTACTTGAGAGAACCAATTGTCGCAGACACCGAAAGACTTTTGACAATGTATGAAGTAAGAAGGTAGTCAGGTTTGCTCGGATTTCTTGATTTTATGCACCCAAAAGCTCTACAAGGGCATGGCAATATTAGGGCCATGTTAAAAAGCTTCTGGATTTGACACAATTTCTTTGGCATGCCCAGGTGTCACAGTGACGTCAATGTGTTGCAGCGGTCTCCATTGTTTGTTAGGTGAACTAAGGGCAAGGTCCTCCTTGCAACTATACTGTCAATGTGCATCAATACAACATGGACTACTATCTCATGGTATCTATCCTCCTTGAGCTACCTTTGTCAAGACCATCTAGAAAGGATGTGGAGAGGGCATTTGGAGTGTTTGAAGCCCATTTTGTGGTTGCTCGTGGACCTGCTAAATAATGGGATAAGAAGACCTTGTGGGAGGTGGTCACATATTGTGTGATCATGAACAACATGATTGTGGAGGATGAGGGTGAATGTGCCGTCAGAGGTCTGGAATTTGAGAATATGGGTGATCCTATCCAACTTCCACATCAGAATCCAGTCACTTTAACGAGTTTGTTCAAATGTATTAATAAATTCGACACCGAGCAAATCATAAGCACCTACATGAAAATTTGATTAAGCATCCGTGGGCGGTTAAAAGTGATAACCAGGGCATATGCGTGAGTTGAATTTAAATTTAAATTATTTATTTGAAAACTTAGTTGGATTATAATATTTAAATTAGAAGTACTCTCGGGTTTG
The DNA here is from genome assembly GCF_018294505.1 of Triticum aestivum. Classification (NCBI taxonomy): domain Eukaryota; kingdom Viridiplantae; phylum Streptophyta; class Magnoliopsida; order Poales; family Poaceae; genus Triticum; species Triticum aestivum. The sequence continues at coordinate 275,900,446 of NC_057812.1, forward strand.
AATATTTTTAAGTGGATCATAGTGTCCGTTTTGGAGGCCGGTGTTTGAGATGCACTAACCGTACTTCCGCTCCAAACGCATTGACCCGGATCGACAGCTCAGCTAGGAGCAACTCTAGCAGACCCCGCAAAACGCCGGCCCGCAAAACGCGTATGCAGTTCGCGTAAAACAACTTTTGCGGGCCGGCGCGGGCTGGCACAAATGCAGACCCCCAAATGGATTCGTAAAAAAGTATATTCGTGGAATATGCTTTTTTAATGGGTCGGCTATGCGGGTTATGCTCTTTGCGCCGCTGCATCCCCGCAAATCATCAGCCTGCAAATCTCAAATCCAACATAATTCAACAATCGAAAACAAACTTAATTATTCAAATCAAACATGAAATAATAATCATCCGCATTACAAATAATTATTCAAATCACCGTAGCAAACTTAAAATAATGCAATACAAAACTTGTCATGAATACAAATACAAATGAATACAAAAATTAGTCATTGTCCAGCCCTTTGCCAATGGTGCTCAATGAGATCTTCCTGAAGTTGAAAGTGTGTGTCTGCATTTTCAATCTCCTTGTATGTCTGAAGAAAAGCTCTAATCCGGTTTGGGTCTCTAATGAGCCGAAACGCCGTATGCAATCACTCGCATAGCTGCGGAGATTTTTTGATATGCACTAAAACCCTTTAAGCCCACGGCATTCCTTCTCTGAGTGAAATACCGGCAATTTGCCTCGCAAGTTTCAACAATTTTCACAAAAAGGAATCGGCGCATTCGATACCTTCTGCGGAAGAGGTGTGCAGGATATGTAGGGTTCTCCGAAAAATAATCTTGCATCAACATCCCGTTTCCAAGATGGCGATTCCGTGGAATGCACAGACGCCCGACAGTAGATCCTCGCCTCCTCTTTCGGTACTTGTCTTCATGCTCCTTCACGGCAAGCGCCATAACCAATGTTTGCTGCCGAAAGGTCGCAAGCATAGTCTCCACATCCGAGTCGTCCGAATCGGACGAATCGGATAGCAAGAACTTCTCACACGGGGTCAACTCCATCTACACGCACGCCGGCGCGTCAATCTACTACACAGCTCGTGAAAATCACAAAAAAGGGACTAATCGGTGGCGAGTGATCCCGGGCAGCGACGAGGGTGATGCGCTCGGCGGTGGTCGATCCCAGCGGCGGCGGCGACTGGGGGCGGCTCTTCTCGCCGGATCCGGAGGGGCGGTGCAGCGGCTCGGCGCGGGAGGGTGTGGGGCGGCCCCGCGGAGCGATTCCGCCCGCAGATATGGCCGGAATCGCCGGCGGCGGGCGGGCGGAAGCAAGGGCGGGCGGCGGCGGAAGGAAGGGGAAAAAGAGCGCGGGCTGAAATGTCCCTTCCGCCAACTGCTTCTCTGTGATGCAGGGCACCGCAATCGCGAGGGGAAAACCCGCATTTTCTCGGGTTGGGGCCGGAAATTTGTCGCGCCACCTAAAAATTTATGCGGGTCGGGGTGGGGTGCGGAGTCTGATCGGGCAGGCTTTTCGGCCTGTACCCGTATTTTGACGGTTATTTTACAGGTAAGGGACGGATGCGGGGTCTAATAGAGAGCAGAAACAGCAAAGAAGATCCGACGGGCCTCACCCCACCAGCCGGCACTCCCCACCCCACCCCGAGACGTCCAACTCCATCACCAACCCTCCGATAACCCCCTTCCATAAGTACTGCTAGTACCAGCTCCAAACCCACGCACGATTGTTGTTCAACTCGGCCCTGTTCGTTTCCTCTGCCGCCCACGCCACGCCACGCCACGCGGGCGCCGCACGAGGAGCGCGCGAGCTGCCGCGAGCCCGCGATCGACCTGTTCTGTTGATCCAGCTCGAAAGGGGTAAAGAATGGCGCCGCCGCCCGAGGAGGAGCGGGGCGGCGGTGGCTGCTGCGCGAGGTGGCTTCGGCGGGAGGTGCTGCTGGCCCTCGCGCTGGGGCAGCTCATCTCGCTGCTCATCACCTCCACCGGCTTCTCCTCCTCCGAGCTCGCGCGCCGAGGTGCGTTCGTCAACTCGCGGCCCCTTCCTCCCCCCGTGTCGCCGTTGGCCGGGCGACGGCTTACGGCCGACGAGTGTTTGATCAGTACTCTGTCATCACCAATTGTGCTTTGATTAATACTCTGTCGTCGCTAATTGTGCTTTGGTTAACACTCTGTCGCTGTTGGTTTCCCTCTTGGATGACAAGAGGCATCGCCCTCCGCTTTCTCTTCTCTAATTATGGTAAATTTGCGGAGAGATTGTTCCTTTCTGACTTTTCGAGTGGTGCTCCGGCGGTGTTCGGGAATCTAGATTGATTGGTCGCCTACCTCGTGTTCTTCAGTTCCGTTGCTTTTGGGTCGACACTCGACAGCAAAGTGGATTTTTGGAGCCTCTCGATTAAATATTGGGGTTCCATGGCTTTTTCCCAAGACTTTACAGTTTACACAACATCTGATGCGGCGTGGTTCTCCCTTTTAGTTTATAGGCTATAAACAAATCATCTCTGCCATGAGAAAATATATTAGTTTCTTTATAAGCCGATTGAGATCTTCTGTGTCAGTTTGGACGATGTCACCTCAGTTCAGAGGCAGAGTGCACTCTTGTGAACTAGTAATAACTAAAACAAAAATGCAAGCGCCAAAGTCTCAGCACACTAGTGTAAAAAATGCTCTCATATTTTGGGACGGAGGGAGTAATATTTAATGTTGGGCCAATTCTGATATGCAATCTGACAGTGCCATGTTTTCAGGTATCAATGCACCAACGTCGCAGTCCCTCTTGAACTACATCCTTCTTGCTCTTGTCTACGGTGGAATACTCCTCTACCGGAGACAGCCACTCACGGTACGATCCCCCATCCTCTTCTGTTCTTAGCACGCCTCGGGATGAACTGTGAGATGATCAGAAAGCTAAGCCATTAAACTGTTTTAGAACCGTAAGGAATTTGGGGATTCCTGCTCTTGTGCTACCTGTAGCTTTCAGCACATGGCCAACCTCTAGCTAGCTAGTTTGTTCTCTTTGACTAGTTGGTACAGTAGTACTAGTTTGGTTTGCATTGTTTTCCTCCTACATGATTGATGATTGTAGGATACAAGTTTGGTATGTCTTATCCCAATAGTCTGGACTCTGGACCTATGGTCGCAACCTTTATCACTATATGTATGACAAGGTTTATGCTTATTCTGATTCTGTTCTTGCGTACACTGTTGTTGTTGGCACAAGTTGTCACAGTGTTCACAAGTGGCAGAATCATATGAATCCTCTAATGATATATAACTTGAAGTTCTCTACTTTCTTTTTGTGCAGACAAAATGGTACTACTACTTGATCCTCGGCATTATTGATGTGGAGGCTAACTATATCGGTATGTAGTTAACACAAGCAGAAAATGTAATCTTGTATATGCCCCCCTTGAATATAATGTCAATGGGGCTTTTATGCGACACCATGTTTGGGGGAACAAACATAATTGTTTTTTCTTTGTTTATGCAGTTGTCAAATCTTATCAGTACACATCTTTGACGAGTGTGATGCTGCTGGATTGTTGGTCAATTCCATGTGTAATTGTTCTTACTTGGATCTTTTTGAAGACCAAATATGGATTCAGGAAGTTCTTTGGTGTTGGAGTTTGTGTGGCTGGCCTTATATTAGTAGTATTTTCGGACGTCCATGCCTCTGATCGAGCTAGTAAGGATATACTTCTCATCAACCTATATTACAGTTCCATATATCTATTTCCGCAAGTGTTTTTGCGAATCCTGATTAGGAAATTACAAAATTGTTGATCTTGTTATATCAAAATTCAAAATCATAACATCTATTTCTGCAATTTCTTGCAGAAGGGCCCAAACCTTTGAAGGGTGATTTACTTGTAATTGTTGGCTCCATGCTTTATGCTTGCAGTAATGTTACCGAGGTAAACTAGCAACTCTTAGCACCCATAAACACTTCATTTTACGTTTCTGGTTTTCCCTACTTGCATTTGAAAAATATATTATCCCTTTCTCAATGCATGAAGAAGATTCATCAATTCTCTTTCCTAAAAGGAAATTATAAATTTTCCTCCCTAATGTTTCAGGAATATCTGGTCAAGAAGAACAACCGAATTGAGTTGATGGCCATGTTGGGAATTTTTGGAGCAGTTATCAGTGGCATACAAATGTATCCTTGGACTTAAATCTTCTAGCTCCTCCGATAATTTTCTACTATATCAAAATGATCCTACCTTTTACTCATCATTTGCATGATTCGAAGTACTTTTTTTCCATCGTATCTGAGGGATTTATCACATACTGCACTACATACTATTCTTCACTTGTATATTCCTTGACATTACTACAGAAGTATTCTTGAGCGAGAAGAACTTCATTCGATCAAATGGAATGCCGGCGCGGTAAGTCTCTCTCATTATCGTTTTGGGCACTGGTGCACTTAAAAATTACTCAAAATATCCATAGACATACAACATGCTAAAAACCTATGACCATCCACGTACCATACAAAAAAGAAGAAAAATATTGTGTTCATCTCCAGTAATGTTTCAGGTGTTCCCTTTTATCGGATTCGCATTGGCAATGTTCCTGTTTTACTCGACTGTACCTACGGTGCTGAAGGTACTAGAGGGTTTGTTGAGCTTTACCAGATAATCCTGCGCTCCTGGCTATTTTTGGAGTTCGCTGACAATCTTGCATCTATATATGTCTCCCTTGCCCATCGCAGATTTGCGGGGCAACCATGCTAAACCTCTCACTCCTGACCTCAGACATGTGGGCTGTCCTGATCCGCATCTTCGCCTACCATGAGAAGGTCTGGTTCTTCCTTTGCATTTTCTGCAGACGCAAATTTCCGATTAAATAATTGTCGGCTAAAGCCTGTGGATGATGTGGCTGTTACAATAAGCTCGATAAACTCTACTTACCACGTGTTTGTTCGCTCACTGCCAGGTTGACTGGATGTACTTCGTTGCGTTTGCCTGCGCGGCCGGGGGCCTTCTGGTCTACTCGTACAGGTAAATGCTGCTGATTATTGTTGTCAGTTAAGCAGCTGCTGCAATCTGACATGCCATTTTCTCACAACTGAGATCTCTGGTTGCACGCAGGAGCTCCAAGGAGGCTGATGACACGGCGCAGGTCACGGGGGCCAGCGACGAGCAGAGTAGGGTAGGGGATGAGGAGTCTGGAATTCAGAACCAGGTGCGAAGTTCCTTTGCTGGCGGCAATGATAACCAGGCCTCCTACAAGGAGCTGCCATCAAATGGCAGCCCCTCCAAGAACTAGGCAATAGGCGCATAGACTGATACTCGTACGGCAATAGGCAGTTACAACAATTCTCAGTGAGGAAATCCTTGTACAAGTAAAGGGGAACCTGTCCAGTTTGAGATATCAACTTTCTTCTCGTTGTAAAATTTTGAATTTTCTTTTCTCTTTCTTTCAGATTTTCTGCCTAGACAATATCTAATTGAGTTTAGCAACCATTCAGCCCGCATAAGAAAATGCAATATACATATGCTGTGTATTAGTGTATGACTGACATCAGGTGGGAATAATAAATGGTCCAGAATTATCTCTCCTTGCAACTGGTACTCCTAACATATATACGGCTTTTGTTGAGAAAAATCAGTTGTACGGAAACTACAATAACCAAATGATCCATCACCATGTGCTACAAAAATTTGCTAATATACCTTAAAAACAGTAAAAAGAACCCAAAGAGATGGAGACACACAAGTTAACTGCGGTATTTTGTTAAAAATAAAGGAATGATCATCATGGGCGATGAATTGGATGCGATAACCAATCTGAAGAGTTTGCATTACCATGTATAGTAGAAAACAAGCGCATAAGACACACATATTAAAAATAAAGGAATGGTCATCATGGGCGATGAATTGGATGCGTTAACCAATCTGAAGAGTTTGCATTACCATGTATAGTAGAAAACAAGCGCATAAGACACACATATGTACTCCCTCCGCAAAGAAATATAAGAGCGTTTAAATCACTACAGTATATTGGAAGGAATGCAGACCGAGAAATATATGGAGAAGAATCGTATGAGACGAGAGAGGACCAAGCAGCAGTCTGGACTGGTACTTCAAACAAAATGCTGCATCTTGAGATTGTTACTGTTCTTGGCCACTCAGATCCCGCAACGCTTCCTTAAAATTTCACTCAATCCACCCTTATCGCCGTTATTGAAACTTCCTTGAGACTTGGGAAAAAATGTATCCCTGGGAACCCTTACAAAATAATTGTGTACCTGAAGCAGTTCAAGCTTAGGCGTTGCCTTTTCTTCAAACTTGACAGATTTGAGGCCAGATAGGTTCACAAGCTGGAGAAATGTCAGCCTTGCGAAGGCCTCGGGTTGATAATGGATGTGGAGTTCTCCCTTTTCAAACGGCTCGTTATGAAGACGTAGAATGGCAAGTTTTGTCAGCTTCCCCAGTGCTACAAGTACTATGTCAGCATGCTTCACTTGGGTACTCCGTAGAGTTAACTTGGCTAGCATCTGTAGCTATTCAATCCATGTAGGCAATTTGACCAGATAGCCATACACAACTTAAGGCTATGAATATGAAGGCAATCTGGAGGTGGGGACAATTTATCTAGACATCCTTCTAAGTTCTAACCCAGGCTCACCCTCAGAGCACATCGACAAGGACAGCAAGCGGACATGATCGATGATATCAGAGCAGAGCTCCTTGCAGTTTCTCTTGTTGATGCCAGTCACTCCGTTCCAAGCTTACGCAACTGAGTTAAGCTCACACAGATCCTTCAGAATGGCCTTCCCCCGTGCAGTGTTGACAACACCAAGTGTGTGCAGGGCCTTCATTCTCCCAATCCCTCTGGGCACTTTCACACAATGCTCATCCAAATCATGAATATAATTTTTCTGTACATAGCTCTTGTAAGTTGTCAAGCAAAATTCCTTCAAGGGCTGATCAATTCCTCTGACATAACTGCTGGGAAGCAAATCATCAGTAGGCACGAGACAGGCGCGAAGGTATTTTAGCTTTGACAGCAATGTGATCACTGATCACAAATGTACTTCTTATACTCAGTGTCTCCAGCTCTGACATACCAAAAATCAATCTGGGAGATGGTATATACTACTACCTCCGTCCCATATTAATTGATGTATCTAGGGAGTAGGCAGCACTAGGGTCATCCAAAATGATCAAACTTCAAGAGAGTTTACCCACCAGCATTTTGTGGTAGCCACATTGCCCCTTTGTAATGCTTTGACAGCTTGAACCTATCACCAACCCGTGGTCGAACCGAGAAACACTAGGTAAAATCGAATTGCACACAACTTGAAACCATAAATCATCGAGCAAAGCAACTACTAAATCTAAAGGAGCAGTGGTCACTGAAGTAGAATCCAGGATTGTAATTGCAAAGTGTAGCAGCAGTTAATAATCTCAAGCAAAAACCATGCGTGCGGAGAAATAAAATACAGAGAGGCAACGGTGGACTTCACGGCGTCAGTCTGCGGCGGCAGGGGCGGCGACCACCTCGACCTCAACGGCGGCGGCGGGCGTGGTCTCCTCATCCTGCGGCACCTCATCTTCCTTCGCACCGGCGGCTACGAGCGTCCAGTCATCGGGAAGCGCCGGCAGCGGCTCGTACTGAACGGGGCGGCGCTTGATGTCCCACCGCTGCGTCTTCTTGGGCCGCGTCTTCATATGGTGCTTGGTCCCTTTCTTCTGCGGCCGCGACGAGCACTCCACCGACAGCGCGCACCCTCCGCCGACCCCAAAGAAGCCCACCGACGGGCGGGCGGACCGTGGCGCGACCGCCGGCGCCGCTGAGCCCGCCAGAAAAGCTGTGACGAGCGACATGTTCGTCGAAATGCCTCTGCTTCGACCAGGGGAGAGCTACACGAGTGTTGTGTTTGGGATAAGAAAGGACGGAGGGTGGCTTTGGATTGGGTTTAGTATATCCTGGGTTCCCAAGTGCGGAGCAAAATCTGACGGTCTGGAACATATGAAATCCTACCGTCCAAGTTTCCCCTGCAATAATGTCAAATGAAAGATATAATCATTCTCTTAAAGATGGGCATTCACTCCGTCCTGGCTCCTTGTCCGATTTTTTTAACAAAGTACAGACAAGCACTCATTTCTATGAACGCACACATGCACACATTATCCCTACGAGCACGTTTGAAAGATTAAGCCGACATATCATCTTGAAATTTACGAAGTCACCATAGGCACCTCGGCGGTAATCCTGAAATAAATCCAGGAATAAATGTGAGTACCAGGATTTGAACCCTGGTGGGCTGGGGATATCACAGTCCCTCTAATTATCCAATCACAGGTTGGTTTGCCTCCTCTTCCGATTTTTGAGATAAATATTTTGGAGGCACCGGAATCAGACTAGTGATTATGTTCCCATCAGACCATTTGGTAGTAATGTGAAAACCGTTTCGCTCCCAACTGATTTGAGTCGGTGAAAAGCTCTGTGCCCTCCCTCCGCTGGCGAGGTTGCAGGTTCCCGCCTTCTCTCTCTACCACTCCGCCGATGGGAGGGGGAGGGGACCTCGACATTTCGAATCTGCCGTGTAGTTAGGTAGGATTACTATTGTTTCACACAAAAAATGTAGGATTACTATTGCATATTGTTGAAGTCTGGTCGTGAGCATTTAGTATTGCATGTGGGCAGAACCCAAAACCGTGTTGCTCATTCCCTTGCTCAATTAGGTAGATCTTCTACTAGAACGGTTGTTTGGTTGAGACACCTAATGAGATTGGCAATGCATGCCAAGATGATTGTAAGGACTATCCTTAATTAATAAAACTCTTCATTCACAAAAAAAGGTAGGATTAGTGTTTCCTGGAGGCATCGCTTCAATGGGGAGGACACCGTCGCGTCGGAATAAATTGCCACTGTTCTTCCTCCAACTCGGCGGTTCTTCAATTGGTGGCCTCGGGGAGCAGTCGTCTCATCGGTCTACGGTTCCACCGAGCTTAAGTTCGTCTGTTGTTCTCGACGGTGGTTTGGTTGGCCTCTGCAGATGAATTTGATGAATTGAAGTTGGGTGAGCGGATACAGGTTGGAGGCGGTGCTCTTGTTCCTCGACTACATTTGGTTAAGACAGAGGTGTCGAGATCAGGTGGACATGGGGAAGATCCCTGGCTGACGGGCCACAACGACTTGATCTTATCACTTGTGATTGATCGTTTAATCAGGTCAAAAGGCAGCATGGTCTGTGATGGTGCTCCTCCTCCTGATCTGGCTTTGAAGGATGATTCGCTCTGCCTCCAGCGGCGCTACAACGACGATGGTGACCAGGGGGTGCCAGTTCGGCAAGGTACAAGGGGATCTGATGTCCAAAAGGTATATTTTTCTTTTACAGGGTCCTTTGTGCATAAGTTCTTGTCATCATCTTCTCTAGATGTCTTGTATGGTTTCAATGTGTATGTTGTTGCAAGGATTGGTATTGTCAATTAGAGAGGGGGAGTGGATAGGTGACTAACAACTTTTAACTTCTTTTCCAGTTTTAGGGATACAACAAGGAAGTAGGTTCTCTAGATATACAACTAGGTGGTCAACCTATATGACAAGTTCAACAACAAGTACAAGCTAAAGAGTAAACACAATAACACAAGCTTGCACAAAGTAAGTAAAGGATAGAAATAACCGCAAGTGGAGGCAATGTTGTTGTTTTCGAAGTTCCCTCCTTTAGGGGAGGTACGTCTCATTGAAGGGGTGTGGAGGCACGATGCACCCCAAGCGCCACAATGGCTCACAATATTCTCCTCACGCCCTCACACAATGCAAGGTATCGCGATTCCCTTGAAGGCGGCAATTGGAATCTTTACAAATAAGGTTGGGGCTATCTCCACAACTTAATTGGAGGCTCCCAACACCGCCACAAAGCTTCACCAAAATGGAATGTGGCTATGAGGTGACATCTTCCATATAGGGTGCCAAACACCTAAGGGTAACAAGATTCATAAGAGAAAGTATAAGGGAATCAAATTCCAATGGGTGGAACTGTAGTTCTAGGTCTCCTCCCTCAGTCCCTAGCAAATCAACAACTTTGATTGGCTAGAGAAGGAGATCAGGCAAGAAAAAGCTTAGGGCATTAATAAAGGAGAGAGGGAGGCAAAACATAGCAGGTTGGAGGAGGAAGAACCTCCTCCTTTTATAGTCCCACCCGTTTATAACCGTTATGCTGCCAAACCACCAGAGCGCTACTACTGCTTGGGTGGCCGATAGTACCGGCTAAAATCATATAGATGGCACTACTGGTAGGCCTCGTTCGTCTGGTCCAAAAGCTTCAAGGAGGAATGAGACGAAGACTTGGCGTGTACTCCATGGCGTAGAGATAGTCCTCACCATGTTTTCCCCTTAGATATGGCCGACCATGTGTAAATCCTATGTACCCCCGCATCTATATAAACCAAGGTGCCAGGACCATAGAGGGTAGATTCATTTACATACGATCTCGCAGTAGATCCACTACTGCAGGATGCTGCTAACGCGACACTACGATCAAAGACCCTTCGACGAAACTGTGTGCGATGCAATAATCGCAAACGGTGGTGTAAAATAACCGTCAAAAAAGGTGCAAAATGTTTGTGATGGAGGGCACAACAAATACGGTTCAGATTCTAGTTGCATGTGCGATGTTGGGCATACAGTTGATCCATACGAACTGTTTGCGATTAGACAGAATAACATAAACGGGCAGCCATATCAATGTGTATGTGATATAAGGCATATAGTTCGCTCTGATGAACTGTTTGCGATGATAGAGGTGAACACAAACGATTCAGCGTAACAAGATGTGTGTGATACCCGCAAACAGGTCGGGAATCAGAATTGTGTGTGATCATTATAGACAGCCCATACTGTCTTTTTTGAGAATTGTGTGCTCGTCAGGGAACACAGTTCAACAAACCAACTTGTGGGCGATAATGTAGAAGATCTTTGTCGAATACATATTACTAACCGTCTGCGATGAGATTGACAGGATAAACATAGATAACAAAGAGAGAACGGAAACAGAGATATGTACAGTCTGCTTAATTTAGTCCTTCTTCTTGTTGTTGTTGGATGCCCCGCGACATCGTCTTGCCGAGGATGCTTCTTGACGATGGCGGTTGGCTTTTCATCACCGCTGCCATCGTCGTCATCCTCCTCCTTGTTCGACCATTCCACCTCATAATCATCGTCGTCCTCTTCTCCGTCCTCCGACGGCTCCTCGTCCGTCTGGTTGTCGTCTGAGGACTCCGGAGGCGGCATCCCTTTCATGATCCGGATATAATCGAGGTCTGGGCTTGACACCGGACTCATGGAAGATGAGCGGGATGATCCGAAGTTGACCTATCATCGGGCGCCAGACTGCTGGCCGAACTGTCGTCCTCGCTGTCGCTCGACATGGCTGCAGAGTGTGTGCCAGTGTGTAGCGTGGCCTGCCAGGGACGAAGAAGATGGTGGACACTTAAGTGGGGTATGCAGAGAAGAGGAAATGCCAATTGAAGCAGGGGTTGATGTATTATCTAACCGCTGATATAATCAACCGCAATTATTTGTACCCAGTCGCTCCAAATTCCCGGGGTTGCGCAGGACTCCTATTGGCTGGTTTATTTTTTCAAGACAAAGGGAAGGAACGAGTTTTGGGATTATGCACTTGTACCGATACGAACGGAGTAGGACAGTTGGCAAGCAATACATTGAGCTCTTCTTATTGATAAAGCCAATAATAATAAAACTACAAAGGAAAAGAAAAAAAGGCAAAGAAAAAATATCTGCATGAATCTTCGTGTAACATTAATGGCATAGGACCTAGATGTGCATTACTTAGAGCACATCTACATGTGCTTTAGAAATACGGTTAAACAAAACCCCTAATCATCATTGCAAATAGCGCATAGAACATGACTAATGCGACAACCACAACTACACATGCTAGTTCCTTCTTGTCTCTTGCTTTCATCGGTTGCCTGTGATTGATTCTTTCTTGCTTCATCTTACTGATTGTACATTTCAGATCAGCCAGTTTCTTCTTCAACTTTACGTTATCTTCTGCGAGCTTGGTGATAACCCTCCGAGCCCTGCCATGCCATTCTTCATCCAGCCAGTTAACAAAGGCACAAGCCTCATATCCCTGCCAATGTTAAATAGTATTCAGGATGAGCGGTGGCATTAACTGAAGTAAAATGATGAACTTAGAACTAACCTCTAAGGGGCAACTGAGAAACTGCCTGCCAATGTCGAATCCCTCCATGCATACACGTCGAGCGGGAGTGTGCCCATGCACACAACTCAGCTTTTGGTACTTCTTGGTGGCACAAAACTCAGAGTCAAACTCGTGTTGCGCGAGTGATGTGTCTCCAACGTATCTATAATTTTTGATTGTTCCATGCTATTATATTATTTGTTTTGGATGTTTTATATGCATTAATATGCTATTTTATATGACTTTTGGGACTAACCTATTAACCAAGAGCCCATTGCCAGTTTCTGTTTTTTCCTTGTGTTAGAGTTTCGCAGAAAAGGAATACCAAACGGAGTCCAAACAGAATAAAACTTCCGCGATGGTCTTTCTTGGACTAGAAGACACCCAGGAGACTTGGAGTTCAAGTCGGAAGAGCCACGAGGTGGCCACAAGGGTGGAGGGCGCGCCCCCAACCTTGTGGGCCCCTCAGTGGCCTCCTGGCCTAGATCTTCCTCCTATATATACTCTTATACCCTGAAAACTTCCAGGGGAGGCACGAAACCACTTTTCCACCGCCGCAACCTTCTGTACCCGTGAGATCCCATCTTGGGCCTTTTTCCGGCATCCTGCCGCAGGGAGATTCAATCATGGAGGGCTTCTACATCAACACCATTGCCTCACCGATGAAGCATGAGTAGTTTACCACAGACCTATGGGTCCATAGCTAGTAGCTAGATGGCTTTCTCTCTCTCTCTCTCTCTCTCTTTGATTCTCAATACCATGTTCTCCTCGATGTCTTGGAGATCTATTCGATGTAATACTCTTTTGTGGTGTGTTTGCCGAGATCCGATGAATTGTGAATTTATGATCAGCTTATCTATGAATATTATTTGAATCTCCTCTGAATTCTTTTATGCATGATTTGATATCTTTGTAAGTCTCTTTGAACTATCGATTGGGTTTTCCCAACTAGATTGGTTTTTCTTGCAATGGGAGAAGTGCTTAGGTTTGGGTTCAATCTTGCGGTGTCCTTTCCCAGTGACAGTAGAGGCAGCAAGGCACGTATTGTATTGTTGCCATCGAGGATAACAAGATGAGGTTTTCATCATATTGCTTGAGTTAATTCCACTACATCATGTCATCATACTTAATGTGTTACTTTGTTCTTATGAACTTAATACTCTAGATGCCAGCAGGAGTCGGTTGATGTGTGGTGTAATAGTAGTAGATGCAGAATTGTTTCGGTCTACTTGACACGGACATGATGCCTATACTCATGATCATTGCCTTAGATATCGTCATAACTTTGTGCTTTTCTATCAATTGCTCGGCAGTAATTTGTTCACCCACCGTAATAATTCCTTTCTTGAGAGAAGCCTCTAGTGAAACCTATGGCCCCTGTGTCTATTTTCCATCATATAAGTTTCCGATCTATAATTCTAGTTTCCTATTTACTTTATTTTGCAATCTTTTACTTTCCGTTCCATAAACCAAAAATATTACTTTACCATTGATCCATCTCTATTAGATCTCACTTTGCGAATAACCATGAAGGGATTAACAACCCCTTTGTCGTGTTGGTTGCAAGTTGGTCTTTGTTTGTGCAGGTATTCGGTGGCTTGTCACGTTGTCTCCTACTTGATTGATACCTTGGTTCTCAAAACTAAGGGAAATACTTATGCTACTTTGCTGCATCACCCTTTCCTCTTCAAGGGAAAAACCAACGCAAGTTCAAGAGGTAGCAGGGAGTCTGGAGTCATGCTCCGAATTCGGCGGCAGATCACTTTCCCAGGGGGGTTTCATTCAGGATGGATTCAGCAAGGAGCTATACTTTGGACATGCTAAAAAAGATCGGGATAGATTGGAACCTAACAGGACGATTCGGATCCGTAGTACACCTGCCTTCTGATGACCTTAGGCAAGTGCTCGGCGGCAACCGCCGTCATGGCGGTGATACGAGCAGGAGCAGCCACACCAAAACCATCAGCACCACTCGTTCGGGTTCCCCCAGTGTTAGCGCCATGCGAGGGAATTTGGAGGCTATGTAGGGATTTGGGGGAAATGGGGAAACTGTGTGGATAAGCTAACAGTCGGGAACTACTTATGACACTATATGTTGTATACGGCACATTGTGTGAGAAGACAACGTAGGTTAGACATAGTTTTCGTTACATAACCGTATGTGACGTACTACCCTGTCCATATAATTGAGTTACATTGATACCGTGTAAACAGCCGCTCTGCGGATATCCGTAAAAAACAGCCGCTCTGCATATAGAGATGCCGGCGGCGGCCTAGGCAGCGGCTACCGGAGAAGAGGTCAATCCTCGATCGATAGGCGGTGGTGGCGTCATAGGAGGTCAATCCTCGGTCTGCGGCGAGAGATAGGAGGAGCTCAACCATCGAGGTCGGCGGGGGTGTGATTCGAGCACATCCATCATGGTCGATGGCGGGATAGTGGAGGTCGAACTTCGGGCGGCAGCCACACTAAGGTTTGCTCCTCGACCCTGCTATCTCGGCGTGCCACCACATCACGCTTCTTTGTCTTCTGGGTGGAGGTCACCGCACGGCTAATTAATTAAGATATTCTTTTCATGAGTGGCTTAATTAAGGTATTCAATTCCTAAGGGTAGTGTTGTACTAGTACTCCACATGTAAATTGACTGGCCATTAATTTTTATCATTTCACGTCTGGATAACAATATGGAGCGCCCTCAATAATTATAAAAATAAAACCTTGTGATTTATGCACGCATCTTTGGGCAGCAGTTAATCAGTGTATTAATGTTGTTGTTTTGTTTTTAGTTACCATTCGTGTGGTGCAGATGGAACGATCTCGATGGATGAAGAATCGGGAAACCGCAGATTTTATCAGTGGCATGACAGAGTTCATGAATTTGGATGAAAGTACAAAGAGGAGAATTGGTGATGTGGATTACATCATGTGTCCATGTACCGGTTGTGCCAATACAGAGTCACATGAAGTTGCAGATGTCTAGTTGCACTTAGTCTCTAGGGGATTCATGGATGGATATACACGTTGGACCACACAAGGTGAAGAGGAGGTCATGGATGAAGATACCTAGGGCTGCGAGATGAAAAACCCTGATCAGTGTCACATGGATGTTGAATCTAACATCGGGCAGAGGCGTCAATCTACCAATGGAACACCGGAAAGCCGAAATCCCACTGAAAAACCAAGACGTCGACGTAGATGACGACGATCTTGATATGCCATATTTTGCTGCTATGATTGCAGATTTTGAGGGCCCCAAAAAGTATAAGATTGGCTACAAGGATTTGCCAACCATTGATGCGGACTCCAAGAAAGAATTGTATCCAGGTTGCAAAAAGAAATATTCTAAGTTGAGTGCCACCCCGGCGCTTCTCAGATTTAAAGTAGCAAACGGTCTATCAAACAAGGGCTTCATAGAGATGTTAGGTCTTTTCAAAGAAATTCTTCCGGAAGATAATGTGCTCCCCAGAAGCACGAATGAAGCGAAGAAAATTGTTTGCCCATCGGAACTTGAAGCACAGAAGATACACGCTTGTGTGAATGATTGTATATTGTACCATGGTGAGTACAAAGATTTGCGTGCATGTCCCACATGCAAGCATGCAAGATACAAGCGCAGGAGAGCAAAGGACAAGTACAAATTGGATGACGAGATCAAGACAAGAATCCCGTTCAAGGTTGTTTGGTACTTGCCTTTAATTCCAAGGTTAAGGCGTTTGCTTGCAAACCCTAGAGAGGCAAAGAGGTTGCAGTGGCATCATGATGAGCGAATTACGGACAAGTTTATGAGGCACCCAAAAGATGGGGCTCGGTGGGAATTAATCGACAACAAGTTTGAATACTTTGCCAAGGATCCTAGAAGTATAAGGCTCAGGGAGTGTACTGACGGGATGAATCCTTTTGACGATATGAGCACCAATCACAGCACATGCCAGGATCTTCTGTGCATATATAACCTAGCTCCATGGTTGTGTATGAAGAAAAAATACATTATGATGTCAATGATTATCCAAGGCCCAAAGCAACCTGGAAATGACATCAACATTTACTTTCAACTACTGGTAGAAGAACTGCTGACAGTGTGGATAGATGCGCCTGCTGTAAAATGTTATGATGCTTACAGAAAGGAGATTTTCGATCTACATGCGATGCTGGTGCACACCATTCAAGATATGCCAGCATTAGGCAACACATCGGGGCAGAAAACAAAGGGAGATGTAGGGTGTGTCACATGCATGGATAGGACAGCTAGCAGAAGACTTCCCAACTCGCACAAAACCGTGTGTTTGCATCATCGTAGGTTCTTACGGAAAAATCACCCATACCGAAAGATGAAAGCTGAATTTGATGGTACGATAGAGGTAGGTGTGGGCCCAAGACCCTACGAAGGGGAGGTGGTCCACAACATGGCTAAAAAATTAATGTTGTGCTTGGCAAGAACCACCCTTTGATAGTGAAACAAACACCCAAGGGTCAAGTGTTTAAGAAGAAATCGTGTTCTGGAAATTACCTTACTGGGAGATTCTACTTGTATGTCACTACATGGATGTCGTGCACGTAGAGAAAAACGTATGTGAAAGCATCCTTGGTACTTTGCTCAAGATTAAAGGTTAAAAAAGGATGGTGACGGTTCATGGCTCGATATGCTTGCTGTAACATCCCAAATTTTCAATTTGGAATGTTATACATAGGTCATTCATGCATATCATATTTTTGTTGCATTTCATTTTCGCGATCCTCGAAATTCTAAACAACTCAAGGACCCTCGGAGAGGTTGGGCATTTCACCGTTTTTATATTTGAATTTTTTTCAAATATCGAAACTAGGATCATTGGTTTTATTATTTTATTCTCCAAAATATATTTCATACTAAAATATGTGAGAGGAGATAATATGACTTCTCCAAAATAAATGAAATATTGGAGGAAAAATATTAAAATCATATATTTGATTTTTATTCGGATTTTATTGCTATTTTATTTGCATAGGAAAAATGCGTGTTTTTCAAAATTGCATGTTAGGCCCAAATAAATGTTCACCTTGTCCGGCATATTTTTAGAGGACGGGAAAAATTTATTTCGGGATTTTTGGAGTCCTTTTAGTATTTTTTTTCTTCTGCGGAGGAATTATTATTATTTTTTTAAGATAGAAAAAAACTTCCGCGCCCGACTGGGCCAAGGCCCAGCCGAGCCAGGCCGGCCCGCGCCGCGCCATCGCCTCTGTCGTGCCCGAGTCCGGCCAGGACACGGCGCAGCCGCCGTCGTTGCCGCCCGGTACTCCTCCCGCCCCTCCCGCAAGCCACCCGCCCCTCCCCTTTATAAGCCGCCGCCCCTGCCCCTGAATCGCCACCCCGCCGTCGCAAGCCGCAGCAGCACCACCCGCCGCCGCCTGCCGCCAGCCGCCGCCGCCTGCAGCGCCCATCGCCCCCTGCCGCCGCCCCGCTCGTCGGAAGCCGCCAGAGCCGCGCCGGAGTTTTTTTCCAGTTTAGGTAAAAACCGTCGGTTTAAAAAAAACCTAGTTTCGGTTTTTTAGATCGGTTCGCCGGTTTTCTCGGTTTAGTTATTTAGGGAACGTTCGTCCGTATGTTCATTTTAACGAATGGTTTTCGCCCGTTAGTCACAGACAACGAGCATTCATTCGTTAGCCCGTTCGTTAGTTTTTCTTTTTCTCAGATATTTCGCGGTTATTTTCGATCGTGATTTCTGATTCGATTTTCATTTTAGTGTATCTTTTCGCTCATTTATCAGAATCAGGCGATTCAAGCGCCTAGATCTTCGTCTCGAAGCCCTCTTTCCGTTTAACCAACTTGAACAAGATTTTGGTATTGTAAAATTTGACTTTAGTACATATTAGTAATCGGATCTTGTTTCTTCCGTAGTTTGAGTTTCGTTGCTCCATTTGATTTGATTCTTTTTGCAAACCGGAGTTCTTAAGTTGAAATTTCTAGTTAGACCTTCTTATTCATGTTTTACCCATGCATCTTTGCTTGATTTCTTATGTATGCTATTGTTTCTTTGCGATAGAACAACCGGAGTGCGAAGCGTGCTACTACGAGTCTCTAGGTTTTGCGGATCATCATCAAGGCAAGTAACACTTTGATCATACCCCTTTATCACCCAGTTTTATGCATTAGTTCGAATCCTCAAACATTGCATTATTACGTTGTGATATAACATGTGGGTTTGGGAAGTAGTTGATGAGGTAGAACCTATTGCCCTATTATTATCAAACCCTTGGGAGTTACTTCTATGTATTGCTTATATTGCTATGCTATGCTCATAGACGTGGTTTGGGTGAGTGAATCCATGACAGATGTGAGATTGTTAATCAATGGTTCAACTTAAGGTGGCAACTTTAATACACATCTGGGTGGATTGCTAGTCGGGCACCTGGAGAATCTAGTGTTGTCCTAGGATATCCCGGAGTACCCGTGTGATAATCCTAAGGTCCGCCACCTAGGCTCAAAGGGAACTGAGATATTTCATTCTAGAAACTTCCGTCTGCAGCAACAAGCTATTATGGGCTCGAGCATAGTTGAGTAAGTTGCATGACCTCTTCTAGTGGTAGGCTAGCAGATATAGAGGGATGTAGGTTGGTACTGTCTACCCGGGGTTAGAGTTAATGCTTCTGAAAGACTGTGTCTCGGTCATCCGTTTCTCAAACACCATGTAGTGCAAGAAATCCAACGGAGGAGATCGAGTCTTGTGGGGAAAAGTGCGCAAACCTCTGCAGAGTGTACAATCTAATCATGGTTAGCCGTGTCCCCGGTTAAGGACATCTTGAGTATCTAGTACTTGGATTATCATATCTATCTCATCACTCTAATTTAATATTGTTGGGTTGATAATTAATTTCAATTGGGATTGAGTTGGAGGAACCTTCTCAATGATGTTTCAACTACCATGATAGTTAAATAAAATCTATTCCTTTGTTGTAGGAAAAAATTGGCTTTTCGCAAAACTATAACTGAGGGAGTCCTGGATTAGGGGGTCTCCGGATAGCCGGACTATCTCCATTGGCCGGACTGTTAGACTATGAAGATACAAGATTGAAGACTTCGTCTCATGTCCGGATGAGACTCTACTTGGCGTGGAAGGCAAGCTAGGCAATACGGATATGGATATTTCCTCCTTTGTAACCGACCTTGCGTAACCCTAACCCTCTCCAGTGTCTACATAAACCGAAGGGTTTTAGTCCGTAGGACAACAACCATAACATACAATCATACCATAGGCTAGCTTCTAGGGTTTAGCCTTTCTGATCTCGTGGTAGATCTACTCTTGTACTACCCATATCATCAATATCAATCAAGCAGGACGTAGGGTTTTACCTCCATCAAGAGGGCCCGAACCTGGGTAAAACATCGTGTCCCCTGCCTCCTGTTACCATCCAGCCTAGACGCACAGTTCGGGACCCCCTGCCCGAGATCCGCCGGTTTTGACACCGACAATAACCATAGAGCCTTTCCACCAGCCAAATATGCATGTAGTGATAGCATTATTTAGTTCTTGCTATACTATGTTATATTGCCAGCATATTCCATGTGCTGACCTGTTTTCGGGCTGCAACGTATTATGTTGCAGACTTTTCAGACGAGGAGTAATGTTTGTTAGGTCGTTGCCGTGCAGCTCAGCTATGCCGTTGGAGTTGATGGACTCACTTTATCTTCCAAGCCTTCTGCTGTTATCTTATTAGATGGCCTTATGCCATATTTATTGTAATAAGTTCTCTTTTGAGACATTCGATGTAATAAGTGTGTGATTGCTACTCTGTTATAAATCCTTCGAGTATTGTGTGTGTCAACATTACCGATCCAGTGATGACACTGAAGCACAGAGACTTGATCATTTGAGGTCGGGTCGCTACAAGATGGTATCAGAGCACACGCTGAGTGTAGGACACGACCACTAAGCTAAAGCCCTAGATCACTATTCTCTTCTCATTTCTGACTCCTCTCCATTTTCTACTCTTTAGGATGGCGGACGCAAGGAACACGTTTGCACAACCGGATGAAGAAGCACCTTTTGGACGACACTTGAAGGAAGTCACTAAGTACCTGAACATTGGAATACCAAGCTTCACCGGGACTTACAACACCACTTTACCAGAAGAGGAGCGATGGATGATTCAAGTTCAAGTTCCAGGAAGGACATTCGCGCCAGTCACTAAGCCCGTAGAGTTTTCCTTTGATGCACCAACCTGGAGTCTAGGAAAGAGTATGGCGGCCCACATCACCATGGGACGTATTGGAGAAGTTTACCATAAGGAGCTTAAGGATACTATCTACTAGATTTGTGGGCGCCGAGATGAGCAATGGGAGATGATCAGCACCAAGAAGGATAGATCAATCGCAGCCTTCATCCAGGAGTTAAACCAGCACATTTGTCGCCAGGAGAACCAGATGTGCGCAGGCATGATAGATCTGAAGAAGGCGATGACAAGGATCACGGAACTGGAGGAAGAACTCAAGGCTACTCGTGAAGATTATGAGGAGGAAATCGTCGTACTAGTGGAGAAGAATGACGATCTGGAAAGGAAGCTAGGAGTCTTCATGGGAGACCCTGCGCCAGGAGGATAAGACGATGAACCCAAGGAGATTCGTTATGAGGACTACATCATCATCGACGACACCAACTCGGACCCCGATGATAGCGATGATGACTATGAAGACGAAGCTGGAACAGACATCATGGAGTCTTCGACCTATCAATATTTCTAGTAGACCACCACATTAGTAGTAGTATTCCACCATGTATATAGTATAGTCCGAGCACTTTTGTAACAATAGTTAGATCGATTGTATGCCCTTGTTTGATTGATTGAGTGATATGATTGTGTTTGTCTCATGTGCATATCGGTAGTGTTTCTCTCACTAGACCTCATTCTATTCCATTCTCTTCCCTCTAAACCCTCAGATACCTCCGAGACATGACCCCGGATTTACCTTCCCACCGGAGCTCACTCAGTTGATCCAGCAGAAGAATACACTGATGCAGTTGTTAGTTCAGAACCAAGGCAACAACAACAACAACCCACCGCCACCACCACCAGTTGATAACTTAGCCCGTTTTCTGAGGTTGCAGCCGCCGGTGTTTTCCAGTAGCACCGAGTCAATAGTGGCAGATGATTGGCTCCACAGGATTGGAAGGGAGTTAACCACTGCAGGATGTACAGATGCTGAGAAGGTGCGTTTTGCCGCACATCAGTTGGATGGACCAGCAGCCTCATGGTGGGAGAATTACATTGTCACCTACCCTATAGCCACTATTACATGGGATCAGTTTCAGCAAGCATTCCGCACCGCCCATGTCTCAACGGGAGCTATGAGCATGAAGAAGTGTGAGTTTCGCAACTTGCGCCAAGGGAACCGTACTGTGGGGCAGTACGTGGATGAATTTAGTAAGCTGTCTCGTTATGCCCCTGATGATGTGGCCATAGATACCGCGAAGTAGGATAAGTTTATGGAAGGGATGAATGATGAGATGAGCATGCAATTGATGGTGGCAACATTTAACAACTACCAGGAGTTGGTAGAAAAGGCTCTTATGATTGAAGGGAAGCAGCAACAAATTGAGAGCCGCAAAAGGAAGTATGGACAAGGAAGGTACAACTCAGGAGCTCAGTAGAAGCCTCGTGTAACCCCGAACTCGGGAGGGTGTTCATAACCATGGAGGTCATAACCATAATGGAGGATTTCGCATAACCGCAATGGTTCCAAGAATGGGACTGGGAACGGAACAAGCAACAATCAGAACCGCTCCAATCCAGCCACACCCGCCAAGAGAGACCTAACTCACATTACTTGCTTCAAGTGCGGTTAGACTGGACACTATGCCACGGAGTGCCCTGAAGCGAAGAATGGAAACGGTAATGGGAGCGCTGGGAAGAAGCCCAATCCATTCAACAAAGGACAAGTGAACCACGTCCGTGGAGGAGGTTGAAGGGCAGCCAGACGCAGTTATTGGTAAGTTTTTGGCTAAGTCTTTTACCGCCCTTGTTCTTTTTGATACTGGTGCATCACGTTCATACATATCAAGGGGATTCATGGATAAGTTTAAACTACCAACCCAAGCCCTTAGGACCCCTCTATTAGTAAGTTCACCTAGAGCAGAGTATATGGCTAGCCGATGGTGCGTCCGGATACCCTTAACCATTGGTAGCCATGTTTTCCCGTCAGACCTAATAATTTTGGAGTCACAAGGATTGGATGTGATATTAGGCATGGACTGGATGTCAAAGTATGGAGGAATCATTGATTGTGCTAGTAAGTTGATTTATCTCACCACCCTGGAAGGAAAAGGAAAAAGTATGTATCTAGGCATGCGCCTAGGAGGAGCCAAGTAAATACCCTCACGAGAGTTGTTCAGGAGGAAGTGCCTGTAGTGAAGGATTACCCAGATGTTTTTCCAGAGGAGTTACCAGGCATGCCACCGAATCGAGACATCGAGTTTTTGATAGAGCTATTGCCAGGTACAGGGCCAATATCAAAGAGACCCTACCGGATACCCGCAAATGATCTAGAGGAGATTAAGAAGCAGATCAAGGAGTTATCGGAGAAAGGTTACATCCGACGGAGTTCATCACCATGTGGAGCCCCAATGCTTTTGGTTGAGAAGAAGGATAAGTCTCTAAGAATGGTTGTTGATTATCGTGCGTCGAATGAGGTGACAATCAAGAACAAATACCCACTGCCGATGATCAATGATTTGTTTGACTAGTTGCAAGGAGCTAAGGTGTTTTCGAAGATCGATCTGCGATCATGATATCACCAGCTGAAGATCCGGGAGAAGGATATACCTAAAACCGCATTTACCACAAGGAACGGGTTATATGAGTATACAGTCATGTCATTTGGACTGACTAACGCCCCTGCCTTTTTCATGAGCATGATGAACAAGGTGTTCATGGAATATTTAGATAAGTTTGTTGTGGTGTTCATTGATGATATAATGGTATACTCGAAGAATGAAGAGGAGCACAAGGAGCATTTGCGTCTAGTTCTCGAGAAACTCAAGGAACATCAGTTGTATGCCAAGTTCAGCAAATGTGAGTTTTGCTTGAAGGAAGTTGGATTCCTGATAACCCACAAGTATAGGGGATCGCAACAATTTTCGATAAGTAAGAGTGTCGAACCCAACGAGGAGCTAAAGGTAGAACAAATATTCCCTCAAGTTCTATCGACCACCGATACAACTCTACGCACGCTTGATGTTCGCTTTACCTAGAACAAGTATGAAACTCGAAGTACTTTGTAGGTGTTGTTGGATAGGTTTGCAAGATAATAAAGATTACGTAAATAAAAAGTGGGGGCTGTTTAGATAAAGACACAACTAAGTTAGGTTTAGTAAAGAGCTTGTTGTTACGAGAAAGTTATTTGTCCCTAGGCAATCGATAACTAGACCGGTAATCATTATTACAATTTTATTTGAGGGAGAGGCATAAGCTAACACACTTTCTCTACTTGGATCATATGCACTTATGATTGGAAATCTAGCAAGCATCCACAACTACTAAAGATTCATTAAGGTAAAACCCAACCATAGCATTAAAGCATCAAGTCCCCTTTATCCCATACGCAAACAACCTACTTAC
This sequence comes from Triticum aestivum, assembly GCF_018294505.1. Classification (NCBI taxonomy): domain Eukaryota; kingdom Viridiplantae; phylum Streptophyta; class Magnoliopsida; order Poales; family Poaceae; genus Triticum; species Triticum aestivum. The sequence continues at coordinate 275,924,221 of NC_057812.1, forward strand.
TCGGGTCTGTGCTTCTGTCACTCACGCCACCCACCATAAGCAAATCATGAACATATTGCAAACCCTACCGTGGGGATCCCTCATGCTTGCGCGACACGGAGAGCACCATAGGACATCACCAATAATAGAACATGCAACTCAAACCAATCTTGATCATCAAATAGCCATTAGGACAAAACGGATCTACTCAAACATCATAGGATAGCCGTACATCATAGGGAAATAATATATAGCGTTGAGCACCATGTTTAAGTAGAGATTATAGCGGTAAGAGAGAGGTTACACCGCTGCATAGAGGGGGGAAGAGTTGGTGGTGAAGGCGGTGAAGTTGTTGGTGAAGATGACGGTGATGATGATGGCCCCCGGTGGCACTCCGGCGCCACCGGAAGCAAGGGGGAGAGGGCCCCCCTTCTTCTTCTTCCTTGACCTTCTCCCTAGATGGTAGAAGGGTTTCCCCTCTGGTCCTTGGCCTCCATGGCGTGGGAGGGGCGAGAGCCCCTCCGAGATTGGACCTGTCTCTCTGTCTCTATGTTTCTGCGTTCCCAGATTCTACCCTTTCACCGTTTCTTATATTCCCGTAGATCCGTAACTCCGATTGGGCTGAAATTTTAACACGATCTCTATCCAGATATTAGATTTATTGCAGCGAAAGAAGGGCACCAACTGCCTTACGGGTGGCCCACGAGGGTCAGGGGCGCACCTAGGGGGGCAGGCGCGCCCTCCTGCCTCGTGGCCACCTCGGGCACCGTCTCACGTGGATTTTTCTTCCCAAAAATTATATATATTCCAAAAAAAATCTCTGTCAGTTTTATCCCGTTTGGACTCCGTTTAATACGGATATTCTGCGAAACAAAAAACATGGAACAAACAGGAACTGGCACTGGGCACTGGATCAATATGTTAGTCCCAAAATAGTATAAAAAGTTGCCAAAAGTGTATGAAAGTTCAATAATATTGGCATGGAACAATAAAAAAGTATAGATACGACAGAGACGTATCAGCATCCCCAAGCTTAATTCCTGCTCGTCCTCGAGTAGGTAAATGATAAAAAAATAATTTTTGATGTTGAATGCTACCTAGCATAATCTTGATCATATGTCTAATCATCGCATGAATATTATGACACGAGTGATTCAAAGCAATAGTCTATCATTTGACATAAAAACAATAATACTTCAAGCCTACTAATAAAGCAATCATGTCTTTTCAAAATAGCAAGGTCAAAGAAAGTTATCCCTACAAAATCATATAGTCTGGCTATGCGCCATCTTCACCACACAAAATACTCACATCATGCACATCCCCGATGACAAGCCAAGCAATTGTTTCACACTTTTGACGTTCTCAAACCTTTTCAACTTTCACGCAATACATGAGCGTGAGCCATGGACATAGCACTATAGGTGGAATAGAATATGATGGTGGAGAAGACAAAAAGGAGAAGATAGTCTCACATCAACTAGGCGTATCAATGAGCTATGGAGATGCCCATCAATAGATATCAATGTGAGTGAGTAGGGATTGCCATGCAACGGATGCACTAGAGCTATAAGTGTATGAAAGATCCAACTGAAACTAAGTGGGTGTGCATCCAACTTGCTTGCTCATGAAGACCTCGAGCATTTGAGGAAGCCCATTGTTGGAATATACAAGCCAAGTTCTATAATGAAAAATTCCCACTAGTATATGAAAGTGACAAAACAGGAGACTCTCTATCATAAAGATCATGGTGCTACTTTGAAGCACAAGTGTGGTAAAAGGATAGTAACATTGCCCCTTCTCTCTTTTTCTCTCATTTTTTTGTAGGCTTCTTTGGCCTCTCTCCCTCTCTCTCTTTTTGGGGGCTTCTTTGGCCACTTTTATTTTGATAACCTCACATGGGACAATGTTCTAATAATGATGATCATCACACTTTTATTTACTTACAACTCAATATTACAACTCGATATCTAGAACAAAGATATGGCTCTATATGAATGCCTCCGGTGGTGTACCGGGATGTGCAATGATCTAGCGTAGCAATGACATCAAAAAACGGACAAGCCATGAAAACATCATGCTAGCTATCTTACGATCATGCAAAGCAATATGACAATGAATGCTCAAGTCATGTATATGATGATGATGAAAGTTGCATGGCAATATATCTCGGTATGGCTATGGAAATGCCATGATAGGTAGGTATGGTGGCTGTTTTGAGGAAGATATAAGGTGGGTTTATGGTACCGGCGAAAGTTGTGCGGTACTAGAGAGGCTAGCAATGGTGGAAGTGTGAGAATGCGTATAATCCATGGACTCAACATTAGTCATAAAGAACTCACATACTTATTGCAAAAATCTATTAGTCATCGAAACAAAGTACTACGCGCATGCTCCTAGGGGGATAGATTGGTAGGAAAAGACCATCACTCGTCCCCGACCGCCACTCATAAGGAAGACAATCAATAAATACCTCATGCTCCAACTTCTTACATAATGGTTCACCATACGTGCATGCTACGGGAATCACAAACCTCAACACAAGTATTTCTACAATCCACAACTACCCACTAGCATGACTCTAATATCACCATCTTTATATCGCAAAACTATTGCAAGGAATCAAACACATCATATTCAGTGATCTACAAGTTTTATGTAGGATTTTTTGACTAACCATGTGAATGACCAATTCCTGTCATCTCTCTAAATAGATATAAGTGAAGCAAGAGAGTTTAATTCTTTCTACAAAATATATGCCCATGCTCTAACAAATATAAGTGAAGCAAAAGAGCATTCTACAAATGGCGGTTGTCTATGTAAAGAGAAACAAGCAATCCAAACTTCAAATGATATAAGTGAAGCACATGAAGCATTCTATAAAGCCATACTCAAAATATATAAGTGAAGTGAAAAGAGCATTCTATAAATCAACCAAGGACTATCTCATACCGTCATGGTGCATAAAATAAAAATGAAAACTAAATGCAAAAGACGCTCCAAGATTGCACATATCGCATGAACGAAACGAATCCGAAAACATACCAATACTTGTCGAAGAAAGAGGGGATGCCTTCCGGGGCATCCCCAAGCTTAGACGCTTGAGTCTCCTTGAATATTTACTTGGGGTGCCTTGGGCATCCCCAAGATTGAGCTCTTGCCTCTCTTCCTTCTTCTCACATCGAGACCTTCTCGATCATCGAACACTTCATCCACACAAAACTTCAACAGAAAACTCGGTAAGATCCGTTAGTATAATAAAGCAAATCACTATTCTAAGTACTGTTGAAAACCAATTTTGTTTTTTCATTGTGTCTACTGTAATATAAAATTTTCATGGCTTAATCCACTGATATAAATTGATAGTTTCATCAAAACAAGCAAACTATGCATCAAAAACAGAATCTGTCTAAAACAGAACTGTCTGTAATAATCTGAACATTCACCATACTTATGATACTTGAAAAATTCTACCAAAATTAGGAATAATAAACAATTTGTATAGGAATACATTGCAAAAAGAATCATAACCATTTGACATTCCAGCTAAAAACGTAAAATCGTGCACTACAGCCAAAGTTTCTGTCCTGCACCGTACAAACCATCAAGCAAATGTAAACATCCTAAAGGCAAACCTTGGCACATTATTTTTATTTCTAAACTTTATAAAAGTACACAACAGAAATAAATGGTTCTCTAAAACTTCCGGGTTGTCTCCCTGGCAGCGCTTTATTTAAAGCCATTAAGCTAGGCATATAGTGCTCAAGTAATGGATCCACCCAGATCCCAAGGTATATCAAAGCCAATTTTAATTAACAATGATTTGTAATTTAGTAGTGAGCACAAAGTAACATATATCATGCAACAACGAAGTATAACTCTCTTTCTATGCATCGGCATGTCATAAAAGAACAATTCATGCACACAAAGTAAAGGCCAATGCATAGTATAAACAGTTTCTTGCAATTTTATCATATTGGAAACATAGAGAGGTGGAGATATAGTTCCTCTCTCATAATAATTGCAAGTAGGAGCAGCAAGCACATGCATATTATATTCATCAAAATTATCATGTGCAACGGTATAACGCAATCCATTAATGTAATCCTTAATAAGTGCAAACTTCTCCGATATAGTGTAGTTGGGAGAATTCAAAAAGATAATAGGACTATCATGTGTGGGTGCAACAACAACAATTTCATGTTTAACATAAGGAACTATAGCAAGTTCATCTCCATAAGCATAATTGATATTGGCATCTTGGCCACAAGCATAGCAAGTATCATCAAAAAGGGATATTTCAAAAGAATCAAAGGAATCATAACAGTCATCATAGCAATCATCCTTCGGTAAGCACGAAGGGGAATTAAACAATGTATGAGTTGAAGAGTTACTCTCATTAGAAGGTGGGCATGGGTGATCAATCCGCTCTTCCTCCTTTTGTTCTTCGCTCTCCTCCTCATCTTTTTCATCCAATGAGCTCACAGTTTCATCAACTGCTTCTTCCATAGATTCCTGCAAAATATTAGTCTCTTCTTGGACAGCAGAGACTTTCTCAATAAGTGCATTAATTTTGGAATTGTATTCATAATTCTCATAGCAATATTTGAGGATAGCCAAATTTTCAGATCTATAAATAGCATCATCAAAATCTTCAAACTCTTTACACATAGACTCAATTTCATAAGCACCTATAAAAGCAACAAATTCTTCTATTTGTTCCACATCATAGTAATCATATATACCATTAGCATAAGAAGCTAAGGTTTTATTATCATTGAATTTGCATGAAAAGGGAAGGTGTGGAGCCTTCATCCTAGAGAAACAAGTATAATGATAACTCACGCATAGTTGCCAAGCATACCACTTCAAGATATGAATTTGATCCCATAATAGTTTCCCTTTTTGTGTCAAGCGATAATCCCTAAAGTATTCACGTTGATCCAACGTTACTCCCATTACATAATTGAATGGGGTTTTCTTAGGATTATTAAAGTAGTACATAATATCTTTCACATAACCAGCATCGAGGGTTTTAGGAGGTTCCCCATCTCCATGAGCAGCAAGTACACCTAATTTTTTGGTATTTCGTGTTCCATATCCATAACTAAAGATAAAGAACAACTAAGAACATCAAATAAAAATTACTTAGTGATAAAGCAAACAAGCACACACGAGAATATTCACCCCACGCTATTGCTCCCCGGCAACGGCGCTAGAAAAAGGTCTTGATAACCCACAAGTATAGGGGATCGCAACAGTTTTCGATAAGTAAGAGTGTCAAACCCAACGAGGAGCTAAAGGTAGAACAAATATTCCCTCAAGTTCTATCAACCACCAATACAACTCTACGCATGCTTGATGTTCGCTTTACCTAGAACAAGTATGAAACTAGAAGTACTTTGTAGGTGTTGTTGGATAGGTTTTCAAGATAATAAAGATTATGTAAATAAAAAGTAGGGGCTGTTTAGATAAAGACACAACTAAGTTAGGTTTAGTAAAGAGCTTGTTGTCACGAGAAAGTTATTTGTCTCTAGGCAATCGATAACTAGACCGGTAATCGTTATTACAATTTTATTTGAGGGAGAGGCATAAGCTAACATACTTTCTCTACTTGGATCATATGCCCTTATGATTGGAACTCTAGCAAGCATCCACAACTACTAAAGATTCATTAAGGTAAAACCCAACCATAGCATTAAAGCATCAAGTCCCCTTTATCCCATACGCAAACAACCTACTTACTCAGGTCTGTGCTTCTGTCACTCACGCCACCCACCATAAGCAAATCATGAACATATTGCAAACCCTACAACGGGGATCCCTCACGCTTGCGCGACACGGAGAGCACCATAGGACATCACCAATAATAGAACATGCAACTCAAACCAATCTTGATCATCAAATAGCCATTAGGACAAAACGGATCTACTCAAACATCATAGGATAGCCATACATCATAGGGAAATAATATATAGCATTGAGCACCATGTTTAAGTAGAGCTTACAGCGGGTAAGAGAGAGGTTACACCGCTGCATAGAGGGGGAAAGAGTTGGTGGTGAAGGCGGTGAAGTTGTTGGTGAAGATGACGGTGATGATGATGGCCCCCGGTGGCACTCCAGCGCCACCGGAAGCAAGGGGGAGAGGGCCCCTCTTCTTCTTATTCATTGACCTCCTCCCTAGATGGGAGAAGGGTTTCCCCTCTGGTCCTTGGCCTCCATGGCGTGGGAGGGGCGAGAGCCCCTCTGAGATTGGATCTGTCTCTCTGTCTCTCTCTGTTTCTGCGTTCCCAGATTCTACCCTTTCACCATTTCTTATATTCCCGGAGATCCATAACTCCGATTGGGCTAAAATTTTAACATGATCTCTATCCGGATATTAGCTTTCTTGCGGCGAAATAAGGGCACCAACCGCCTTACGGGTGTCCCATGAGGGTCAGGGGCGCGCCCAGGGGGGCATGCGCGTCCTCCTGCCTTGTGGCCACCCCGGGCACCGTCTCGCGTGGATTTTTCTTCCCAAAAATCATATATATTCCAAAAAAAATCTCCGTCAGTTTTTATCCTGTTTGGACTCCGTTTGATATGGATATTTTGTGAAACAAAAAACATGCAACAAATAGGAACTGGCACTGGGCACTAGATCAATATGTTAGTCCCAAAAATAGTATAAAAAGTTGCCAAAAGTGTATGAAAGTTCAATAATATTGGCATGGAACAATCAAAAATTATAGATACGACGGAGACGTATCAATTCTTTGGACATGTTATATCAGGAGAAGGTATAGCAGTAGACCCCACCAAGGTTCAGTTAGTCACTGAATGGTTGGCACCCACTTCAGTTAGCGAGATCCGCATTTTTCTTGGACTCGCAGGATACTATCAGAGATTCATTGAGAATTTTTCCAAGATTGCGAAGCCAATGATGGAGTTATTGAAGAAGGATACCAAATTTAAATGGACGAAAGAATGTGAGGCGAGTTTTCAGGAGTTAAAGAGACGTCTGACTACAGCCCCAGTGCTGATTCTGCTGGATATACGCAAGGATTTCCAAGTGTATTGCGATGCGTCTCGCTTAGGACTTGGAGGAGTACTGATGCAGGACGGAAGAGTTGTCTCGTATGCCTCACGACAACTGAAACCACATGAGTTAAATTATGCCACGCATGATTTGGAGTTGGCTGCCGTATTGCATGCGTTGAAGACTTGGAGACATTACCTTATTGGAAACCGTTGTGATGTGTACACTGATCATAAGAGTTTGAAGTACATTTTCACACAGAAGGAGCTGAACCTTAGGCAGAGGAGATGTTTGGAGCTTATAAAGGATTATGACATGAAGCTTCACTATCATCCAGGCAAGGCCAATGTCGTAGCAGACGCTTTGAGCCGGAAGAGCTATGCTAACACCCTCATAAGCACAGGATTGCCAAATGAGTTAGCAGAGGATCTCAGGGAACTTCGATTGGAGATTTTTCCTAGAGGTTTCTTTGCAACAATGGAAGTTCAGTCTACATTGTTAGGAAAGATTCGAGAAGCTCAGAAGGATGACAACCGAGATAAAAGAGAATGAGCAAAGGAAAGGCCAAAGGTTTTCATGAGGATGAACACGACACCTTGTGGTTTGAGGACCGTGTTTATGTGCCCAATAACACAGATTTCAGGAAGTTAATACTTCAGGAGGCTCATGACTCACCATACTCGATACACCCCGGAAACACCAAGATGTATTTGGATTTGAAGGAACGTTTCTGGTGGACTGGTATGAAGAAGGATATTGCCGAGTATGTAGCCGTATGTGATGTATGCCAGAGAGTGAAGGCAGAACATCAAAAGCCAGCAGGATTGTTACAGCCTATGCCAATACCCGAATGGAAGTGGGATAAGCTTGGCATGGATTTTATCACCGGATTGCCCAGGACCAAATCGGGATATGATTCTATATGGGTAGTAGTTGATCGCTTGACCAAAGTGGCTCACTTTATCCCAGTGAAAACCACCTATACCAGTGCGAAGTTGGCCAAGATATACATGACCAGGATCGTATGTTTTCATGGAGTTCCGAGGACCATTGTATCAGATAGAGGAACCCAGTTTACCTCAAAGTTTTGGAAGCAGTTGCATGAAACTTTGGGAACCAGACTGGAGTTCAGTATAGCTTTTCACCCACAAACAGATGGACAGACCGAGAGAGTCAACCAGATTCTGGAGGATATGTTGAGAGCTTGTGCACTAGATTATGGATCCAGTTGGGATGACCACCTGCCCTACGTAGAGTTCTCATACAACAACAGTTACCAGGCTAGTTTGAAGATGGCACCGTTCGAATCCCTGTATGGAAGAAGGTGCAGGACATTGTTGATGTGGGATGAAGTTGGAGACCGCCAGTTGTTTGGACCAGATTTGATTAAGGAATCAGAAGAGAAGGTTAAACTGATTCGAGATAGACTGAAGGTAGCTCAGTCCCGATAGAAGAGTTATGCAGACTCAAAACGCAAGGAGGTAGTCTATGAAATCGGAGACAGAGTGTATCTATGAGTTTCACTCATGTGAGGTGTTAAATGTTTTGGAGTTAAGGGAAAGTTAGCCCCGAGGTTTGTAGGACCATGCCGTGTTTTGGAATGCATGGGAGAATTTTCCTACAAGTTGGAGTTACCAGAAGGATTGTCAGGCATTCATGATGTGTTTCATGTTTCACAGTTGAAGAAGTGTCATGCTGAGATGGCCGATATACCACTGAGAGATACAGTGCCCTTGGAAGCGATTCAATTGGACAGTGATCTGACCTATGAGGAGAAGCCAGTCAGGATTCTTGAATTTGTCAGCCGAGTCACCCGCAGCAAGGTTATCAAGTTTTGTAAAGTTCAGTGGAGCCACCATACCGAGGATGAAGCCACCTGGGAACGAGAGGATGACCTTCACAAAGACCACCCACACCTATTTTCTAGCCAACCTGAATCTCGAGGGCGAGATTCATCTTAAGGGGGGTAGGTTTGTAACATCCCAAATTTTCAATTTGGAATGTTATACATAGGTCATTCATGCATATCATATTTTTGTTGCATTTCGTTTTCGCGATCCTTGAAATTCTAAGCAACTCAAGGACCCTCGGAGAGATTTGGGGATTTCACCGTTTTTATATTTGATTTTTTTTCAAATATCGAAACTAGGATCATTGGTTTTATTATTTTATTCTCCAAAATATATTTCATACTAAAATATATAAGAGGAGATAATATGACTTCCCCAAAATAAATGAGATATTGGAGGAAAAATATTAAAATCATATATTTCATTTTTATTCGGATTTTATTGCTATTTTATTTGCATAGGAAAAATGCGCGTTTTTCAAAATTGCATGTTAGGCCCAAATAAATGTTCACCTTATCCGGCATATTTTTAGAGGACGGGGAAAATTTATTTCGGGATTTTTGGAGTCCGTTTAGTATTTCTGTTCTTTTTTTCTTCTGCGGCGGAATTATTTTTCTTAAGAAAAAGAGAAAAAAACTTCCGGGCCCGACTGGGCCAAGGCCCAGCTGGGCCAGGCCGGCCCGCGCCGCGCCACCGCCTCTGCCGTGCCCGAGTCCGGCCAGGACACGGTGCACCCGCCGCCGTCGCCGCCCGGGACTCCTCCCGCTCCCTCCCGCAAGCCACCCGCCCCCTCCCCTTTATAAGCCGCCGCCCCCGCCCCCGAATCGCCACCCCGCCGCCGCAAGCAGAAGCAGCAGCAGCCGCCGCCTGCCTGCCACCAGCCTGCCGCGCCTCGCCTCGCCGCCAGCCGCCGCCACCTGCAGCGCCCGTCGCCGCCTGCCACCACCCGCCTCGCCGCCGCACCACCCGCGCCACCCCACCGTCGCCCGCGCCGCCGCCCCGCTCGTTGGAAGCCGCCGGAGCCACGCCGGAGTTCGCAAATCTTGCCGTCCAGTTTTTTTTCCGGGTTAGGTAAAAACCTTTGTTTTTTTTAATCCTAGTTTCGGGTTTTTTAGATCGGTTCGCCAGTTTTCTCGGTTTAGTTATTTAGAGGACGTTCGTCCGCACGTTCGTTTTAACGAATGGTTTTCGCCCGTTAGTCGCAGACAACGAACGTTCGTTCGTTAGCCTGTTCGTCGGTTTTTCTTTTTCTCACATTTTTCGCGGTATTTTCAATCGCGATTTCTGATCCGATTTTCTTTTTAGTTTATCTTTTCGCTCGTTTATCGGAATCAGGCGATTCAAGCGCCTAGATCTTCGTCTCGAAGCCCTATTTCCGTTTAACCAACTTGAACAAGATTTTGGTATTGTAAAATTTGACTTTAGTACAGATTAGTAATTGGATCTTGTTTCTTCCGCAGTTTGAGTTTCGTTGCTCCGTTTGATTTTATTCTTTTTGCAAACTGGATCTTAAGTTGAACTTTCTGGTTAGACCTTCTTATTCGTGTTTTACCCGTGCACCTTTGCTTGATTGCTTATGTATGCTATTGTTTGTTTGTGATAGAACACCCAGAGTGCGAAGCATGCTACTACGAGTCTCTAGGTTTTGCGGATCATCATCAAGGCAAGTAACACTTTGATCATACCCCTTTATCACCCAGTTTTTATGCATTAGTTCCAATCCTCAAACATTGCATTATTAGTTTGTGATATAACATGTGGGTTTGGGAAGTAGTTGATGAGGTAGAACCTATTGCCCTGTTATTATCAAACCCTTGGGAGTTACTTCTATGTATTGCTTATATTGCTATGCTATGCTCGTAGACGTGGTTTGGGTGAGTGAATCCATGACAGATGTGAGATTGTTAATCAATGGTTCAACTTAAGGTGGCAACTTTAATACACATCTGGGTGGATTGGTAGTCGGGCACCTGGAGAATCTAGTGTTGTCCTAGGATATCCCGGAGTACCCGTGTGATAATCCTAAGGTCCGCCACCTAGGCTCAAAGGGAACTGAGATATTTCATGCTAGAAACTTCCGTCTACAGCAACAAGCTATTATGGGCTCGAGCATAGTTGAGTAAGTTGCATGACCTCTTCTAGTGGTAGGCTAGCAGATGTAGAGGGATATAGGTTGGTACTGTCTACCCGGGGTTAGAGTTAATGCTTCTGAAAGACTGTGTCTCGGTCATCCGTTTCTCAAACACCATGTAGTGCAAGAAATCCAACGGAGGAGATCGAGTCTTGTGGGGAAAAGTGCGCAAACCTCTGCAGAGTGTACAATCTAATCATGGTTAGCTATGTCCCCAGTTAAGGACATCTTGAGTATCTAGTACTTGGATTATCATATGTATCTCATCACTCTAATTTAATATTGTTGGGTTGATAATTACTTTCAATTGGGATTGAGTTGGAGGAACCTTCTCAATGATGTTTGAACTAACATGATAGTTAAATAAAATCTATTCCCTTGTTGTAGGAAAAAAATTGGCTTTTCGCAAAACTATAACCATAGAGCCTTTCCACCAGCCAAATATGCATGTAGTGATAGCATTATTCAGTTCTTGCTCTACTGTGTTATATTGCCAGCATATTCCATGTGCCGACCCATTTTTGGGCTGCAATGTATTATGTTGCAGACTTTTCGGACAAGGAGTAAGGTTTGTTAGGTCATTGCCGTACAGCTCAGCTATGCCGTTGGAGTTGATGGACTCACTTTACCTTCCAAGCCTTCCGTTGTTATCGTATTGGATGACCTTATGCCATATTTATTGTAATAAGTTCTCTTTTGAGACATTCGATGTAATAAGTGTGTGAATGCTACTTTGTTATAAATCCTTCGAGTACTGTGTGTGTCAGCATTACCGATCCAGGGATGACACTGAAGCACAGAGAATTGACTGTTTGAGGTCGGGTGGCTACACTTGCTGATCAATCAAAACGCAAGAGTGAAGCAGAAGATGATGACAAATTCATCAAAGCCCCAGAGTTACAATTTCAGTACAAAAGAGGCAACACAGTTCTTCACCTATTTGTTATCAGTTAAGACGCCCTTTTCCTACTGCGCAAACATCAGAAGTCTCGTGGATGTGAGCTCAGGTAAAATGAAGTTGGGACACATGAAGTCACATGATTGCCACGTAATGTTGAAAAATCCTCCTGGTGGCCATCAGGAATCTGATGGACAAAGATATAAGAAACACATTCATTGACCTCTGTGATTTCTTCAACCAACTATGGAAGAAAGTTGTAGATCCTGAAGAGTTGGATCATATGGAAGATGATATTGCAAGAATATTGTCCAACCTAGAGATGTTTTTCCCACCGTCATTCTTTGATGTCATGGTCCATCTCGTTGTGCCCTTGTCGACGAGATAAAGTATTGTGGTCATGTGTTTCTTCGCAACATGTATCCCTTCGAGAGGTTCATGGGAATACTGAAGCGCTTTTGTCAGAACCAAAACCATCTAGAGGCAAGCATCCTACAAGGTTATACCACAAAGGAGGTGGTTGAGTTTTGCACCGAATACATGAAATAAAGACCTATAGGTTTGCCCCCCTCTCGCCACGAGGGAAGGCTGAAAGGTAAGCCGGTCCTTGCTGGCACGCAAATGGCTGCACCCAGAGAATTGGCAGAGAAAGCCCATTTGACGGTACTGCTTAACAGCCTAGTTCTCAATGCTTATGCCGAAGAACACTTGGCGGAGATACGCCAAAGCTTCTTACCAATGGTGCCTTCATAAGATGTAGAGATGAGGGAGCACACTAAGAACTATGCCGAATGGCTGAAGAATCGTTTGGCACAAGGATCCATCGATGACATTGCTACATGGTTGGCACAAAAGCCATCACCTACGGTGCTGACATACCAAACATATGACATAAATGGATACACATTTACACTGAGGAACGTGATCAGAAGACCTCATACCAGAACACCGTTGTTCGAATAGAATGCATGACTGTAGATGAAGCTGATAAAAGGTTATACTATGGAACCATTAAAGAGATTTGGGAGCTTGACTATGTGAAAGTTAAGGTGGCATTATTCAGGTGCGCATGGATCCCTCTTGGTCATGTAAGGGTTGATGATTACAGGAAGAACTGTGTTAACAGGACAACGGTGGCATATCACGCGGACCCGTTCATTCTTGCCAGCGATGCTACCCAGTTTTTCTTTGCGAAAGACCCCTTGCATAAGAACTGCCATGTAGGGATGCATGGATGAGAAGCGTACTGGGTGTCGACGATGTTGCCGATGAGGATGAGTGCGATGAATTTGATGAGTTGCCAGCCAAGGGATCACGCACCCGTGTAACAAAGAAGCGTAAAATCATCAGAAAACCCAAGTTCATTCGGGGCCAACGTAATGATCCCAGTTCCCCCATGTACATGGGAATTAAGCCATAAGACTAGTCTTTATGCCTACCTCGTAACTTAATTCATTCAATTGAGAACTGTTGCCTGTACTGAATTTGTGAGTTATGCCCAGTTTTCTGTTGATGTAAGAACCATTAATATGTTGACCTTGATATGATGTCAGCTCAGGCAATGAATATGAACTGTTTTTTGTTAGTATTATTATTATTATATCATAGAGGAAGCACACTCAATTGATCTCACTACAGTATGTGTGAACAAAAATACGCAATTTGGTTTGCGAATAACACATGGTTCATTGATGAAAGCCGTCTGCCGACTAAACCCCGTCCATGATCTGAGTCGTGCGTTCTGATTGGCCAGAACCCAAACCCCACCGATCATACGTCTACACCGTTGGATGCTCCCAGATCGAACGGCGATCCTCATCCCTTTCGACAGCACATGCAGTTTCGGTTGTAATTTTATTTTTATGCACACAAGGTATTCCTCCGGTATCTGGGAGTTGCATAATCTCATAATCAAAGGAATATGTATAAGTCATGAAGAAAGCAATAGCAATAAAACTTAATGATCATTATGCTAAGCTAACGGATGGGTCTTGTCCATCACATCATTCTCCTAATGATGTGATCCTATTCATCAAATGACAACACATGTCTATGGTTAGGAAACTTAACCATCTTTGATTAACGAGCTAGTGTAGTAGAGGCTTACTAGGGACACTGTGTTTTGTCTATGTATCCACACATGTATCAAGTTTCCAGTTAATACAATTCTAGCATGAATAATAAACATTTATCATGATATAAGGAAATATAAAATAACAACTTTATTATTGCCTCTAGGGCATATTTCCTTCAGTCTCCCACTTGCACTAGAGTCAATAATCTAGTTCACATCGCCATGTGATTTAACACTAATAGTTCACATCTTTATGTGATTAACACCCATAGTTAACATCACCATGTGATCAAAACCCAAAGGGTTTACTAGAGTCAATAATCTATTTCACATCGCTATGTTATTAACACCCAAAGAGTACTAAGGTGTGATCATGTTTTGCTTGTGAGAGAAGTTTAGTCAACGGGTCTGCCACATTTAGATCCGTATGTAGTTTGCAAATTTCTATGTTTACAATGCTCTGCATAGAGCTACCCTAGCTAATTGCTCCCACTTTCAATATGAATCCAGATTGAGACTCAGAGTCATCCAGATAGGTGTCAAAGCTTGCATCGACGTAACTCTTTACGACGAACTCTTTATCACCCCCATAACCGAGAAATATCTCCTTAGTCTTCTAAGGATAATTTTGACTGTTGTCCAGTGATCTACTCCTGGATCACTATTGTACCCCTTTGCCAAACTCATGGCAAGGTACACAATAGGTATGGTATACAACGTGACATACTTTATAGAACCTATGGCTGAGGCATAGGGAATGACTTTCATTCTCTCTCTATCTTCTGCCGTGGTCGGGTTTTGAGTCTTACTCAACTTCATACCTTACAACTCAGGCAAGAACTCCTTCTTTGACTGAGCCATTTTGAACTCCTTCAAAATCTTATCAAGGTATGTACTCATCGAAATTCTTATCAAGCGTCTTGATCTATCTCTATAGATCTTGATGCCCAATATGTAAGCAGCTTCACCGAGGTCTTTCTTTGAAAAACTCCTTTCAAACACTCCTTTATGCTTTCCAAAAAATGCTACATCATTTTTGATCAACAATATGTCATTCACATATACTTATCAGAAAGGATGTAGTGCTCCCACTCACTTTCTTGTAAATACAGGCTTCACCACAAACCTGTATAAAACCATATGCTTTGATTACCTTATCAAAGCGTATATTCGAACTCTGAGATGCTTGCACCAGTCCATAGATGGATCTCTGGAGTTTGCACACTTTGTTAGCACCTTCCTCTTGAAGATCCATTTATTCTCTATGGCTTGCCGATCATCGGGTAAGTCAACCAAAGTCCATACTTTGTTCTCATACATGGATCCTATCTCAGATTTCATGGCCTCAAGCCATTTCACGGAATCTGGGCTCATCATTGCTTCCTCATAGTTCATAGGTTCGTCATGGTCTCTTCTAGGATCATCATCGCTTCCATACTTTCGGCCTTCTAAAGGCCCATGGTTTCTTCTGGGCCGTAACAGGTCGGTAGAATATTCAGCCTGTTAATGGCCCAAAGCCACATGGGCCACACTAAGCGTTGGGTCCACAAAAGGCCCAACTAAAATTTGGGCCGAATATAGGCGAGAGTAAGTTGTGGGCCTAGCGCAGAGTGTGAAGGCCCCAATGGCCATTCGGGCCCAAGAACGTTGCAGGCCGGCCCAATTGTGGCCCGCTAAAAACCAGGCCCATTAAAGGCGAATGTTTCGGCCCGGTCGACTACATCAGATTTTTTCCAGATACGAATGATGGCAGTAACTAGTACGAATTAAGAACAAACCTACTCTATACAATAAAGAAATTATGTCATAGTAACTTAGAATAGACCTACACTATACAATAAAGGATTTATGGTATATTACATCCACTGGGCATCGAAGTTCGCCACGAGTGATCATAAAGCGCAACGAAGAAGTAGATTACAAAAACTGGGCACCATTGCAGCGTAACAAAATAATACTGAACCGAGACCACTTCCAAGACAGTTCAAGAAAGGTTAGCCTTACGTGGGAACTGCTGCGCAAGCTGCTGAGCAAGGCTGTGAGACCGGCCTAGCATGTCGGTCATAGCTTCCAGGTGTAGTTGTTTAGCAACGAGGTTCTTATTGGTGTTCTCCGCAATCTTTCTTAGATATAGGACTTCAGGTCGAAGTTGAGTTGCGGAATGCCTTTCTGCGAGAACTTGGGACTAAAGAAGTCAAACTGATTCAGGCAGCGAATTCTGTGAGCTTGTTTGACTACTAGTCTCAAGTAACTTGAACACTGCATCAAGATGGGGCACTGTCTTGCTATCTTCAAGATGTTTTGCCTTCTTTGCTGCAATATATGTTGGGTTTGTCTCACAACCTTCAACAGACTTGTGCATGCCATCAGGCATATCACCCTGAAACAAGCAGAGAGATGACAGTTTTTCACGTGTATAAACAAAGATGATAATTGTGCTGTCAATTCCATCCAATTTCAAATTAGAAAATAAATAGTAAGTTCAAAATATCAATAGCATAATTTGGCATTGTTCATAATGCGGGGAGCTTCACCACACTACTGGATTACCATGTCAACATAACAAGCATAGATGAAGGGCAAAGACAATCATTATATCTATTTTGGTTAATGTGCATGGCATGTTGTTAATATCATCAGCCACATCAGTAAGATAAAACATGAGTTGACAAGGTGCAAATGTGGGCTGCTTCACCACACACTGGATTATAGATCCACAAAACAAGCATACATATAGGGAGTATTGAGTAATGTGCATGGTATGAATAAGGAATTTGGTTTTACAAGTAAAACTTGGAACATATGGTTGTTGCGAACATGCATTTTGATAGAAACAGCAAACTAAACAGTAGTTAACGATAGGGAGTATGAGCAAATTAAACAGCAGTTGAGGATAAAAGCTTTAGAAGGACTGACTTACATTAGCAGTTAACACCGGCTTCATAATGCCCTTCTCCATGTCAAGGGAAGGATAACTCAAGAATTTCAGCACAGAATCTTCTTCATAAGCATTGCCTGTACTCTACATTTTGTAGAGAGTAATTATAGATATGATAATATTGGAAGGGATAGAATATAATGAAGATGAGATGCAAATTTATGCTACATAATCAACTACCAATCCCTAGAAGTACAAGCTTACATGACAAAATGTACTGACAAGAGCAATGGGCTACACTTCTGCACTAGCATTGTCTGTGTATTCAATTTTTTGGTAACATTAAATACAGATCTGATATTTTTTAGTAAATGGTGGGCAAGGGAGATAAGATGCAGAATGCTACACAATGAACCAATCCCTCTTCCCATAATACAAGAGTATTTTGAACACTGGTGTACTGTACCAAACATTCTTATATTATGGGACGGAGGGAGTAGCTATTAATGTAAGTATAGTGATAGACGATGTTCAGTCCTTACAAGAGGACTGTAGAGCTAAACCTCTTCAAAAGCATTAGGTTGATTCTAAATTTATGTAAGAGTCCATATGGATCTTATAATGTCCACCAAATGGACGGTAACGAGGCTAACATGTGCAGTGATGCTACATAATCAAACAACTATGAAAGTAAGTATGGTCATACAGGGCAAGAGGTACTCACAAGAGCAATGCAGTGTGTAGTATAGTTGCGAGATTCTATGGTCCCTTGAGAATGAATGTTCTTCTGCTAACAGTTTTCGTACAAGTGAGACGTTAAGGCAAATGCTGAAATGTAGTTCAAATTGTGATGTGATATCATAGACTGTACCTTACGCTGTAGACGAGACCAATGTGTAACAAGATTATTCCAGTCACTGTCTGATAAATGTAGCACCGGAGACTTTACAGAAATTTCATTTAGAGGCTTGCCATCAAAGTGTGCTTGCCTCAGGTAGGAATGATACTTCATCAATGAGTGCTCGAAAAGCGCAACCAACCCTTGCTCGTCTTGACAATCCAGTTTGGTCCTCGCCTATTTAAAAGAATGAAATCTTGTGTCTTCTGTCAGCAAAAACATATGCAGTAATTACCATGAATAACATTAGTACATTACTTATGCGTAAGTTGCGGAGGAAGACTGGAAATTGTTCTGTGTCTGCGGTATAATCTTTCCATGAAGGAAAGATCCGCACAAAGTTCTTGACAACAATATAAGCTTCGCCTTCTAAACTGGGAAGAAATGGAACAGGGGTCTTATTTGCTATAATTGGGGCTCTCTCTGGTTCGAAAAGGGATTCGACAACTGGATTTGGTGTACTCTTTGCTGGAATGGGGTTTTGCGTCGTAGAGCTGGTGCTATGTCAACTGGCATCATCATACTATTTGCTACAATTGGGGTCTGCTGAGTTGGGGCATCATAAATGACCAGTGTAGTAGGGCTAGAGTATGCTAGAGTTGGGGCCGTGTTTTGTGGGTCAGGTGATATTGCAACTACACCTAATGGGCTATTTGATTTATCAGGTGTCACTACCTTTTCCAAATACTTTGCTCGTGCTCCTCCGCGATTAGCAATCACCCTCTTCCTTTTGAACTTCTGATACACAAGAACAACATTTGAATGGATAAATATGGTATGCTGATAGATGGAATACGTACTAAAAATGGACAGGCATGGCGTATTCAAATAGACGATGTGTAAACTAAGCTAATGACAGTGCAACAAAGTAGAAGCAATGCAAAACATTAGTTGCAAGATATGTGTGACCAATATAACCTTGGAAAGTTAGAGCAAGTACCTTGATGGGTGAATAAGATAGACATCTGCCTCTGACTCCTCCACTAGGGAGCTACATTGACTTAGGTCTCCCTCTAGCTCAGAATCACTGTTAGGATCATATCCTGAGCATTGTGTGCTATCAAACGTCACAACATAACTGGGTGATTATAAAGATGCTCTACATGTATCTCCGAAGGTGTTTGTTAGGTTGGCATAGTTCGAGATTAGGATTTGTCACTCCGAGTATCGAAGAGGTATATCTAGGCCCTCTCGGTAATGCACGTCATGATAAGCCTTGCAAGCAATGTGACTAATGAGTTAGTTGTAGGATGATGCATTATGATACGTCAATTTTGCATCATGCTTTTATATCGATATTTATTGCATTATGGGCTGTTATTACACATTATGTCACAATACTTATGCCTTTTCTCTCTTATTTTACAAGGTTTACATGAAGAGGGAGAATGCCGGCAGCTGGAATTCTGGGCTAGAAAAGGAGCAAATATTAGAGACCTATTCTGCACAACTCCAAAAGTCCTGAAACTCCATGAAAGTCAGTTTTGGAACATATTAAAAATATTGGGTGAAGAAAGCACCAGAGGGGGGCCACCCACCGTCCACGAGGGTGGAGAGCGCGCCCCCTGCCTCGTGGCCCACCTGGAAGCCCCCCGATGCCCATCTTCTGGTATAAGGTGTCTTTCTCCCTGAAAAAAATCAGAACCTTGGTGGAACCAATCTAGGGCTCCGGCGGAGCTATTCTGCCAGGGAAACATCCCTCCGGGAGGGGGAAATCGTCACCATCGTCATCGTCATCGATCCTCTCGTCGGGAGGGGGTCAATCTCCATAAACATCTTCACCAGCACCATCTCCTCTCAAACCCTAGTTCATCTCTTGTATCCGATCTTTGTCTCAAAACCTCAGATTGGTACCTGTGGGTTACTAGTAGTGTTGATTACTTCTTGTAGTTGATGCTAGTTGGTTTATTTGGTGGAAGACTATATGTTCAAATCCTTTATGCACATTAATACCCCTCTGATTATGAACATGAATATGATTTGTGAGTAGTTACGTTTGTTCCTGAGGACATGGGAGAAGTCTTGCTGTAAGTAGTCATGTGAATTTGGTATTCATTCGATATTTTGATGAAATGTATGTTGTCTTTCCTCTAGTGGTGTTATGTGAACGTCGACTACATGACACTTCACCCTTGTTTGGGCCTAGGGGAAGGCATTGGGAAGTAATAAGTAGATGATGGGTTGCTATAGTGACAGAAGCTTAAACCCTAGTTTATGCGTTGCTTCGTAAGGGGCTGATTTGGATCCATATATTTCATGCTATGGTTAGGTTTACCTTAATTCTTCTTTCGTAGTTGCAGATGCTTGCGAGGGGGGGGGGGGTTAATCATAATTGGGATGCTTGTCCAAGGAATGGCAGTACCCAAGCACTGGTCCACCCACATATCAAATTATCAAAGTAACGAACGCGAATCATATGAGCATGATGAAAACTAGCTTGATGATAATTCCCATGTGTCCTCGGGAGCGCTTTCCTTTATATAAGAGTTTGTCCAGGCTTATACTTTACTACGAAAATGATTGGGCCACCTTGCCGCACCTTGTTTACTTTTGTTACTTGTTACCTGTTACGAATTACCTTATCACAAAACTATCTGTTACCGATAATTTCATTGCTTGCAGAGAATACTTTACTGAAAACCGCTTGTCATTTCCTTCTGCTCCTCGTTGGGTTTGACACTCTTACTTATCGAAAGGACTATGATAGATAACCTATAATTTTGGGTCATCAAGACTCTTTTTTCTCGCCGTTGCCGGGGAGTGAAGCACCTTTGGTAGGTGGAATTTGGTAAGGAAAAAATTATATAGTATGCTGAAATTTACTGTCACTTGTTACTATGGAAAATATCCCTTTGAGGGGCTTGTTCGGGGTATATTCACCCCGACCAGTAGATAAAAGAGTTGCTCCTCAACCTACTGAACCTACTGAAAATGTTTACTTTGAAATTCCTTCGGGTATGATATAGAAACTGCTAGCTAATCCTTTTGCAGGAGATGGAACATTACATCCCGATATCACTACAAAAAAAAGACACATCCGTGACATTTTGGGCCAAACGAATTTTTTTCCTGTCATACATATGACACTTCTATGACGATAATTGTGACAAAACCCGGTATCATCATAAATGTGGTGGGCTCCTACTTCTATGACAAAAAATCAAGACAGAAAATGGGCTTTTCATCCTGGGTGGGCCGGAGACGCAGTTGCATGATATTCTTTGGGCCGTCCATGATGGAAAAAACCATGGTAGAAGCGGGGGGGGGGGGGGAATTTCGGGGAGTTCCCGGTTACGGTGGGAGGTCGGGGGCCAAGCGACGCGCGTTTCTCTCGTACACGTACGCGCGTGTGTGCGAGGCATTGGCTCTAACTGAACCCGAGCGAGGTGTTGGGCTCTAACTGAACCCGGGCGATTGCACTGCAGGCTACGCGTTACTGAACCCGAGCGATCGATCGATGGCTGTTAACTGAACCCGATCGAGCGATTTCTTCGCTACTGCTGCTAACTGAAGCCGATCGATGCTACCTCTGGGATGAACAGTGAGCGTTGCGGGGGGTGGGGTGGTTTGGATGAACAGTGAGTGGTGGCGTTGCCTCTGGATGAACAGGACCCCGTGGTGTGGTGGAGGGCTGGATGAACAGTAGACGGTGGAGGGGTGCCCGTGGAGGGGTGGTTGAACTGGACCCCGTGATGTGGAGGGCTGGATGAATAGTAGACGGTGGAGGGGTGGTTGAACAGTAGCCGGTGGAGTAGCGCACGGTGGATACTGGATGAACAGGAGCCCGTGGAGGCTGGAGGAGGTCGACGGTAGCCCGTGGAGGCTGGAGGAGGTCGACGGTGGAGATGAACATTATCCCGTGGAGTCCTGTTTTACGGTACGCCACACCCCTCTCGATGAACAGGACCCCCGTTTCGACCGTAGGAGGCCCGTTTCGTCCGTTTTGCGGTACGGCACACCCCTCCCGATCAACAGGACTACCGTTTCGACCGTAGGAGGTCCGTTTCGTCCGTTTTGCAGTACGCCACACCCCTCCCGATCAACAGGACCCCCGTTTCGACCGTAGGAGGCCCGTTTCCTCCGTTTTGTGATACGCCAGACCCCTCCCGATCAACAGGACCCCGTTCAGGCCTCGTTTCCATCGCCTGTTCCGTCCAAGCCCTCCCGATGAACACGACCACGCATTCTGTTCCGACCTAGCCGGTTGGCTCCCACGCGTTCCGTTGCCTCCTGATGAACACGACACATTCTGTTGCCTCCCCATGAACACGACGCATTCCGTTGCCTCCCCATGAACACGACGATGACGCTGCCTCCCCATGAACACGACGACGACACTGTTTCTCCGTTCCGACCCAGCCATGTACACGAGCCCTAGCCGTACATATGCGCGGGTAGGCGTTCGAGACCCTGCTCGTATGTACGTACGTGGCCATATTTTCTTTCTTGCACCCTGGCCGCTGTACATACGTGTACATGCTACGTGCGCGCCTCTACTACGACACGTGCACGCCTCTACATCGACCAGTATATATGTACGTACACATTCGCGACCAGAATGACAACACTACGTACGCTTCGACCAGGTGGGTCCCGACTATCAGGCACTTCCTTGCGTGCGAAGATGTAGCTGGTGGGTCCCAGAAGTCAGGGGGGTGAATCATTTTGTTTTTTTGCCCAGACGCACTTCCTTGCGTGCGAAGGTGTAGCTGGTGGGTCCCAGCAGTCAGGAGGAAACATTTTTTTCATGAAATACGGTGGCCCGTCCGGTGGGTCCCCGCTGTCAGGTGGAGGAATAATTATTTTGCACGTAATAAGGAGGCACTTCCTTGCTGCGGCCGTGGACCCAGCTGTCAGCCTCTCCACGTCTGATGGAAGCCATTCCTTGACCACGTTGACCACGCCGCACCGAGAGCACCAGGGCGGTGGACGACGGCGAGGCCTAGGAAGGGGACGATGCGGAGCCGGGGAAGACGCGGCAGTGGATGCCCATGCGTAGAGGAGTACGAGGGTTCACTGGTTCGCTGCGGTGTGAGGCTGCCGTCGCCACAGAATAACAGGGGGTGTGGGTGAGTCGAGGGATGGCCTGGCCAGCGGTGGGAGTAGTAGGGGGCGGTGAGGCCTCCACCGCATCGCATACGGCCACGGGAGGCAGGAGCACGAGGCACGACCAGTGCTGGTTTGGGCGGCTAGAGCAAGAAGACCAGAGGTTGAAGAAGCACTACGGCCGTTGGATGGACATCGTACGGTCACTGGAGCTAGAATCGTGCATATATTGACTAACTTGACAAAGCCCTCCGTCCCCGTCAACTTAGTAGGCCCACAAGTCAGCCTGCCACTATACTGGGTCCCAGCTAACAAGGGGAGTATTCATTTTTTTGTGCATAATAAGGAGGCACTTCCTTGCGTGCGAAGATATAGCTGGTGGGTCTGAGCTGTCAGCGGCGGTAACGTTTTTTTGCGAAATACAGAGGCCCTTTCGGTGGGTCCCTGATGTCAGGTGGAGGAATCATTATCTTGAGCGTAATAAGGAGGCATTTCCTTGCGTGCGGCCGTGGACCTAGCTGTCGGCCTCTCCACGTACAGCCCACTTCAGATGCATGTCGGTCGTTGACCACGTTGACCAGGCCGCGCCGAGAGCACCAGGGTGGTGGACGACGGTGAGGGCTGGGAAGGGAACGACACGGAGGCAGGGAAGACTCGGCAGTTGTTTCCCACGCGGAGGGGAGTACGACTGTACGAGGGTTTACTGGTTCGTCTGTCGTCGCCGGAGAGTAACAACATGTGTGGGTGAGTAGAGGGATGGCTAGGCCAGCGATGGGAGTACGGTGGGGCGGTGAGGCCTGCACGGCAGCATAGCCGGCCGCGGGGAGGAGGGAGCATGCAGTCCTCCCATCGGCGCTTGTTTGAGCGGCTGGAGCTGGAAGAGCAGAGATTGAAGAAGCACGCGGACATCCAACAGTCACTGCTTGTGCGTCAACCTTTTTTTAGGAAAGCCTCAAATCTGTGGAAAACAGCATACAACCCATTTGCTAATTCTTAAGGTTTTTTTGGAGCCCATATTCGTTTTGTTAGCATTACAGCCCATATTGTGGCCACGGTTAAAAAATTATACGAAATTTTGCATATTTCGGTGCGGTTCGAACTATTTTTAATCCTGACATTTCGACTCGCATTCAAACTGATTTTAAAAATAAATGTATATCAATATGAAATCCAACAAATTCTCCATGCATAAAAATTAATGTAATTTAAAATCTCGAAATGAAAAAAAGATATTTGAAACTAATTGCCGGTTTGATGTGTTTTAAAAATGTACAACCCATTTCTCATTACTGATGGGCCATTTTCTCGGCCAGCCGAATGAAAGCTCTCCTCGTCTTGAAAGATTTGCAGCCCAACAGGCCTAACAAAGCGACTTACTTGGCAAATCACAAAAAAAACTAGGCTGTGGCCGTGGACCCAGCTGTCAGTCCATTTGTTTTTTTAGTCCATTTGGTGGGCTGGGTGAAACAATGATGAGCATTTATGGAGCCCCGTTAAAATCAATTTTACATTTTTCTCGAAATCCGCGGCTTGCTGGGCTGGGTGAAAATATCATGTTGGGCTAGACGGAGAAATGTTATAAAAACATAAACACATGATTGCACGTCAGTAAAATCTTTGCAAGCTTATGTACGCAATCACTAGGAGTTAACTTGCCAAGTTATATATAAACAATTATTATTATTTTGTAAGAACTTTCAACTTACGAAATAAAATATCATTTTAATTTGATGAGTTAATAGTACATGGGGTATTATTATTTTTTAGGCTAGACGTGGGACAGTTGAGTTGGTTCTAGGGGAAAGTACTGGGAGAAAACTCAGTTTACATCGAAAAAGAAAGTGGGAGAAAATTCAGAGACCTGCTGGGTCCACCTGAGGAGGGGAATATGTTGGGAGGAAGGAGATTCAAAGCACGGCAGCCGAGTGAACTAGTTTTTTTACGGACAAGTGAACTAGTTTAGATACATAAGCAAATAGCCACTAAAAAAGAAATCAGGTTAATGGGTTCTTAAAAGAAATATTTCGGACAAAACAGATAATTACGACACATAGGCTAATGCATGAAACACTCAGATGATAAAGGTGCTTATAAACAGATAAAGTACAACATCTAGACCTTCCTGGCACGCTTGATCATGACGCTGCGGCTGTCCGTGTACTCGTCGGTTACGGGAAGCAGACACGCCCTCATGTCCAAGATCTGCCTGTACATGTCGTAGCATGCGTATGCGTCCTTGGCCGCGTAGGTTATGTAGGCTAGATTCAGAGGTACGTCCCACGTGTTCAGGTCGTCTTCTTTCATGTTGGCATATCAGGGGTCGATGATGGTCTCAGCGAGGTTAACCACGGAGTCCTTCTCCTACCCGTTGCTTATGATCTTGTATTGCTTCTGGATGTCGACAAGCTTGTTGCACCAGATGGCCGAATCGTCGCGTTCTTCCTTCTCTCCACCGTAGCGAAGGTGCAGTCGGCGCTGCCGATGAAACGGGCGAATGCTCCAGAACCTGGTGCAGCCATAGGACTGAGGCGAGGCAGAGCTTCACCGAGTCTGTATCGTTGGTGTACATCACATTCAACTTGGTGCAGCCATAGGACTGAATGGCGAACTCAAAGGGGAACTCCTTGCTGAAGTCCATATCCAGCAGGCTCACCCCTCGGATCGCCATTGGAGTCTCTTCGAGTGAACGAGTGTGTAGGCGGCGGCAGCAGTTCATTTTTCAGCTCTTGGGGAACTGGATTCAACAGTAAGCTGAGTGTGTACAGGCGACAACAGTTACTACCCCTCCCTCGTCCGCTGCATGCCCGGCAGAAGATGCACCCTCGGCCACACGTCGGTTCACGAGCGGGTCTGTATTGGTACTGTAATAACAGGAGTTAGTTGTCACTTTACTTAAATTCAATTAGCTTTAATAGAAATTTGTACTTAAAAGAAGCAATGCATTCGCTCGTTCTATCAGTGCCACAAGATCAACATGCACAACAATTAGAATTATTATTCTCAGGACGCACACGATCAGCACATTTGTCGCACTTTCACAAAGATAATACTACAAGTTTGAACTGTTTGTTATGGTTGTTGTCCTCTGCATCATCATGCCGTGTTTCCCAGCTTGCAAGATTCAGAACCAACAAATAAGATCCAAATAATAAGTACAACAAAGATGCCTACACATCTCATTGATTCCTAGCTTGCAAGATTCAGAACCAACAAATAAGATCCAAATAATAAGTACAACAAAGATGCCTACACATCTCACTGATTCCCAGCTTGCAAGATTCAGAACCAACCCATTAGAGCCTTTTGATAAAGTGAATATCGGGATTAAATCCATCTTGGCTAGCCATGTCATACAATCGAAGAACTTGGCGAATGCTCTTGACCGTCACAACATCTGTAGTTGAGTATTCCTGTTTGCACAACATGTTTGCACAGCACAAACAAGGAGACATGAGAGCATGATTTCGCTTTAATAGCGGCCTCCTTGAACTCAACCTCCAGCTCTACTTGGATGAGGTCTGCCTGGAGTTCCATGATTCAATTCATGCGCCTTTTTCTGCAGTTCACCTGAAATGAAGCAAAGATTGCATCATTCAGCTAGCAAGAAGTACTTGCTCTTGTGAGCTGGCAGGTTCTTCTTTAGTAGTTGCACTAAAATTGAGGAACATTAAGGTTGGCTGTCCGGCTCATGTAAGGTGCAACTATAATTTTCTTATCCTTTTGTGCAGTTCCACTAAAATAAAGTGCCATTGTGGTGACAGTGACGGCTCCATCTTGCAAAGGCTAATAAAATGTTGCACGAGATTACCAGCAGAACTTGACGGAGATTTTGGAAACTCCAATCACCATTTTGTGCAGTTCCACCAAAATTGAGAGATGTTGCCCACGTGACATTTTAGTTGAACTGCACAAGACACTCATTCCAAAAAAAGTGTTTTGTGCAGTTCACCAAAAGGTCACAATAGCAACAAGGTGAAATGGATATCCCTATCTGCACAAAAAGATAGAAAGTAAACAGTTGCTGGTCAATAAGAATATACGAAACATATACAAAATGAAAAGAAGCATCTTAATTATGTTCATGGCAATCACGCAAGGACAGTAGAAATTTTAAAACGTCAGCAATGCTTCATGTTACCAGAAGCATTACGATCAACAATGAGATTCCTCAAATATGGGATTACTTTAATGGTGGCATTGCTTGTTTACCAGACACAGTAAATCAACAGCAGCTAAAGAGTTGGTTTAAGGGCATGGGACCGTGGGGACACCAGGACACTCAGCAGCGTAAAGGAGCAACTTACTTATCATAATGGGGAAAACAGCAGGAGTGCCATTGTACTATGTGAGGGCAGCAAATCTAATCTTGGAGACCTTTTACTATGTGAGGGCAGCAAATCTAATCCTGGAGACCTTTTACTATGTGAGGGCAGCAAATCTAATCCTGGAGACCTTTTACTATGTGAGGGCAGCAAATATAATCCTAAGACCTTTTACTATGTGAGGGCACCAAATCTAATCCTGGAGACCTTTTACTATGTGACGGCAGCAAATCTAATCCTGGACATACTCTGTTGACTTGTCCACCAGCCGCCACTTTCTATCCTTTTTTCAGCCAATAATAGATCTGTTCCTTATCCAGTTTGTACTGCATTTTCCCATTATTTCCCTTTTCAACTAAGAGACTGGTTGGGTATCTGGTCTCTACTACTTTCACCATATTATTTCCTCTTTGAATCAAGTCCTAGATTCATGCTACAACTTTCCCCCCTTTCTTCGTTGTTTGAACAAAGCCCTAGATTCGAATGCATGAAGTATCTTTACCTCTAATAATACTAAAAATTTAGGTGGCTTTGGAAGAGCTGATGGGAGTAGAAAAAGATGCACATGCAGACACGTGGGGAGCTGAGGCAGTAGAGCAAGGCCGCTTTCGAAGAACTTATACCTGAGGGTCGCCGGGATGTCGGCGGCGGCAGGTCGGATCTGCGGACAATACGGCAGGGAGGAAGAAGGGTCGGAGGACCTCCCGAGCCGGCCATGTGTCGGAGAGAATGGCACGGGCAGAGGATCGGGCCCCTCCGGCAGCTGTGGGTTTCCTCCCTCGGCGGCGATGACCGCGTGAATGATGCACCTTTTAGTCCTCTACACACACCGGCCGAAGGGATCCGGCCGGATCTGTGACCAGCGGTGAGCAGAGAGAAAATGTCGCTACCGCTGTCTTGTTTATATCTGGAGAGGATGAGAGAATGAAGAGAGCAACCCTAGTAAAGCAAGCGCTCAGGCCCCTGCGTCCATATATAGTGGAGTGATTATCTTTTTTCTCTCCACAACAAGCGTTTCAATTTGTGTACGTGGCATTAAAGAAAAGAAACTCTCTATTTAAGGTGACTACTGTACGACTCCTACTTACTACTACTAGTACTATAGTATTGTTCACTTGTGCTCCCCGCCCCTCCATTCATTGAACAACCCCACGGGTGAATAAACATACAATAAGTACTGTATTTATATAGAACGAACAAGCTCGAACTATTTTTGCATAGTTAAAAGTTCAGGGCGGGGCTTTTCCCGGGCAGTACGCGCGACAGTTTTCGGGTAGGGCTAGAAGACTTTTTAATTTTTTTAAAAAACTTCGAGACGATCACATAGCATGGAGCCTACCCCAACGATTTTAAGCTTACAGGCACGGTACACGCTATCCTAGACTACTATACACATGAAACTGCCACACGAGCGTCTGGGCTGCGCTTGGCTCTTCGCCTCTTCGGGAAGTTGAACAATGATGGAATACTACTGCACTGGAGGAGTACTACAGTATGCTTCTGGCCATCTGACACCGATTGAACTGCTACATGTCCACCGCGTGCGGGAGGGAGAGTGTGTAGGGAAATCTTCTCCTAGTCTTGCCAGCCACCACGCTCATGGGTGAGGGAGGGACGCTCCTGCCTTTGCGTGTATGACAGGTGGGCCCTATAGGTGTGTGGCCAACCTGTCATACAGCCAAAGGCAGGTGCAGTTAAGTCCGCGAGGGAGAGGATAATCAAACTTCTCGTTGATGTACGAGTTGACGCGACACATCAAAGCACTGCACTCGATATATTTCAATAATTTGCATGTGTGACTCCCAGATGCAGAGGCCGGGGGTCATCATCCTCCTTTTCAGGAAAAAACAGACACGTGTGTGAGAGGACGAGTGCGTGCGTGCACCTCTTCTCTTCCTGTATAACGTACTACTAAACTCAGAGTACAAGTTTTTGTGGGTGGCACGATGGTGTGTGCGAGAAGTCCCGAGAGATAGGTTTAATGCATTAATTGCAATGCATGCATGCATAAAGTACATGCATTGGTCAATTTTCTCTTAATACTTGCATGCAATGATTTAGTGCACCTTGGAATCTGAACATGTGTTGGGGACAACCAAATTGAGCCTTATAAAATGGGAAAACTAAAATTTTGAGATAAGCCCTATAAAACCGGAAAGGAGGGAGTAGAAAAAGAAGTACTCCATCCGGGAATAGTGCCGTACTTCGAAACTAGAACCGTCAATAAATTTTGAGCTTGTGTCTCGTCACATTCCAAATTACTCCATGCTATATTGAATTGCAAACCTGTTCACACCGATCACAACCTAAACGGTTTCCCACTTAGGAGCGTATTAGTACTCGGTTATAAATACTAGTATGCCAAGATGACTGCACATTCCTCCTCAACTCCTCATCCACAAAAACAAACAAGTCATTCAGCATCCTTCCCTTGCGTCTGCCATGGCCAGCGTGAGTTCTGGGTCGAGAGATTGCCACCAGGGAGAGGCGAGCATGGAAGCGGAAGCACGAGAGATGTCCCGCCTCGCTGCGAGAGCAGCCGACATGTCCCGCCGGGCGGAAGTAGCAGCACAGAGGTCCCGCCGCGCCGCTAAAGAAGCAAGGAGGTCCCGCCGCACCATTGATGCAGCAGACTGGTCCGGCCGCGCTGCGGAAGAAGCAGAGATGTCCCGCCGCACCAGGAATGCAGCAGAGATGTCCCACCGCGCCGCAGCGGCCTGGGAAAATTTCTCGCGGGCAGGCGACGACTGTTACAGGCGCATGCATGCGATCGTCCACAGCCAGATGGATTAGATCTCCGGCTCGGCGAGGTTGCAGGACGACATGATAGCCTCGTTTGAACAGGCTACCGGCGTCATCCGACAACTAAGGGAGGGAAATGACAGGCTCTGGGCCGAGTGCGACCTGCTGAGGGAGAAGATCATCCAAAGTGCAGACTTGCAGTAGGAGACCAGTGCCTTGTTGAAGAAACTTATGGATGAGAATGACATGCTCCGCAACGAGCGCCAAAGGCTGGTGGAGGAATCCATGGATGTTCTCAAGCAGCGTCTCGAGGACACGAAAGAGCTCATCACCGCTCGTCGCGGAGACTAGTTTCCTGGTTTATTTTGATGTAATAATCGGTTTAGGATGTGGATTGTGTCGTCGGTTGTGAAATGTTGGGTTCTAGCGCGGATGTTTGGCCTTTGTTGGCCTCTTGGGATGTTGCGATTTCAATCTGGCAGCTTTTAGTCCTTCGTGTTAGGCTGGAGTTGTGCTGAACTTCTTGTGAATTGTGGTGGTTTTCAGTAATGAAAATCGAAAGCGGCAAGCCCTTCTTTGATCAAAAAAAATTAATCGTCCTTATATATTCATCAGTCTTGCTATAAGTCACAGTAGATGCTATATAGGTCCGTCGGATCTTATAGAAAGATCCGTGCTTTCAGATTTTCTTTTTTCTCTCTTAAATCTTAGTCGAGTGAGACATAGCCACGCCATTAAATAGAGGCTCGGGCGCCATTAATGGAGACCTTGGGAGAGAGGTGGACGGCAGATGGAGGTCAAAGGGCTCTCCTCCCGATAAGCACGCGCCGGGGTCTGATCGCACGCCTCTCGTACTCAAATAGCTACCCTGCACGGCGCCTCCTAGCTATTAAAAAATGGGGACACGTGGCGGCACGTAAATGGTACTAGTAAGTAGAACGCCCACGGTTTCAATAATACTTGTGTTTCCGATTGTAACGTGACAACACTTGTTCCAAAATGACTTTGTTGATTGTTAATGTCTGCGCCTTCGCAAATCGGACTGCAAATTTACCACATCATGTTGGTGCCATGTCATGGCACCAAGCCAAGTTTCATTATTTTCATGCGTGTTTTGGATTTATAGGAATTAAAAAACTAAGTTTCTCAATGTTTCCAACCCAGCCACGACGCCCAGAATTTTGAATTTCATTCCCATTTCTTGCATGGAACCTAGAAATTTACCTGAGGACACACATGTCATTTTTCAACCAACTTTGGTGCATTGGAACATGTGCTTGTATTTCAAATTTGAATTATGCACACAAAGGTGACATGTTCGCTCCCAGAACCACGAGCCTTCTTGAGAGAAGCTCCGATTTGCAAGAAGCTTATACCAAAATTTGTTCCTATTCGGCCAATTTTTTTTACCACGGCATGGTACTACCATGACATGAAACCATGCCAAGTTCCATGATTTTAAAACCAAGTTTCTCAATGTTCTCGACTGAGCCACGATGCCCAAATGTTTGAATTTTATTCTCATTTTTTGCATGGGACCTACTCCCTCCTTCCATCTATATAGGGCCTAATGTGTTTTTCAAGACAGCCTTTGACTATTGACAAGATTAATAGCACATGAGATGTATATTATGAAAATTATATTATTGGACGCTCCTTTGACATACAAAATTGAAGGTATGCTTTGTGTAAGTTGCATGTCATATATTATTGCTCTAACGTTTGGTCAAAGTTAGCCTTGAAAAACACATTAGGACCTATATAGATGGAAGGAGGGAGTAGAAATTCACCCGAGGACACAAATGTGATTTTTTAACCAACTTTGGTGCACGGGAGCATGTGCTTGTAGTTCAAATTTGAATTATGCACATTAAATGACCAAAAACTCAATTAATGTGTAAATAAGGCCAAATGAAGCCGGAATAATTCCAAAATTTAACAGGGCACTCATGTAGTTCTATGTTGCCTTTGTAAATAAGCTCAAGGGGGACAATGTATATCGCTTCGCACTCAAAGGTGGCACGTTCCCTCTCAAAACCACGAGCCTTCTTGAGAGAAGCTTCGGTTTGCAAAAGCTTATACCAAAATTTGTTCCTATTCGGCCAATTTTTTTACCACAACATGGTAGTACGATGACATGACATCCATGCCAAGTTTCATGATTTTCAGATGTGTTTTGGATTTACAAGAATTTTAAAACCAAGTTTCTCAATGTTCTCGGCCGAGCCACGATGCCCAGATGTTTTAATTTTATTCTCATTTCTTGCATGGGACCTAGAAATTCACCCAAGGACACAAATGTGATTTTTCAACCAACTTTGGTGCACGAGAGCATGTGCTTGTAGTTCAAATTTGACTTATGCACATTAAATGACCAGAAACTCAATTAATGTATAAAAAACGACAAATGAACCTGGAATAATTCCAAAATTTAACAGGGCACTAATGTAGTTCTATGTTGCCTTTGTTAATAAACTCAAGGGGGGGGGGCAGCGTATATCGTTTCACACTCAAAGGTGGCACGTTCCCTCTTAGAACCACGAGCTTACAAATCGGCCCAACTTTTACCACAACATGTTAGTGCCATGACATGACACCATGCCAAGTTTCATGATTTCCAGGCGAGTTTGATTTACATGAATTTAAAATCAAAGTTTCTCGATGTTCTCGGCCGAGTCATGACGCCCAGATGTTTGAATTTCATTCTCATTTCTTCCATGGGACCTAGAAATTCAACCAGGGACACACATGTGATTTTTCAACCCACTTTGGTGCACCGGAGCATGTGCGTGCAATTCATATTTAGATTATGCACATTAAAAGTCCAAAAACTCAATTAATGTATAAAAAGGCCAAATGAACCGAAATAATTCCAAAATTTAACAGGGCACTCATATAGTTCTATGTTGCCTCTATAAATAAAATCAGGGGGGAGGCAGCGTATATCGTTTCGCACACAAAGGTGACACGTTCCCTCTCGGAACCACGAGGCTTGTTGAGATAATCTCCGGTTTTGCAAGAGGCTTATACCAAAACTTGTCCCAATTCAGCCAAAAATTATATGTATGAAAATAGGGTTTAGATTATCCCAAACATCTCGCTACCTAGACCACTAATGTACTATGATTTGAATTCAACATAAAATGGATACAAATATTTGAATTGGAGAGCGTATGGTACTTGTAGTTCATAGTGAAATATGATTACTGCTATATGTATGCTTTTTGTTGTCAAGATAATATTTAAATTATTGTATAACTTGACAACAATCGTATTCAAGTAAGGAAAATTGATTCAAATTTAGTCCATATGGTAGATGACAATATATATGTTCACATGGTGGAGTAAAATTGTGACGCCCCGAGACCGATGTGCCAGGTGTCCTCCAATTATTCGCCAGCGTTGCCATGTCATTCGCTTGCGTGTTGCTTTTCATCATGCCATCATGTGCATTGCATCGTCATGTTTTCAAAACCTGCATCCGTCCGGGTTCCCCCAGTTCCGTCCGTTGTCCGTTCTTAGTTCAACTACACTTGCACACGCCTGTGGCACGTCCGAATATTATTTTATAAGTGGCCGGATAATGTTCTCGGAATGGGATGAGAGTTGGCGTGCGGACTTATATTAGTGTAGATAGACCGCCTGTCAAGTTTCATCGCATTCGGAGTTCGTTTGATAGCCCAACCGTTAACTATAGCGGCAATATAGCCGGTCTAACGTCGGACGTTTTCGGTCTCCGGAAACAAATGCCGGGCCCTCTCTCTCTCTTCTCCCCCTCGCAGTCTCGCCACAACCCATCTAGTCCGTCCTCCTTCCCCTCTTCGCTTCTGGAGTTGTCCGATGCGATCGCATGGTCCAAAACCCTCTTTGCTCAGTGCATCGACCCCTCGCCTCGCTGTCCGAAACTGTCCCGGACCCGACCCGGACCGTCATCACCGTTGGATCCGGATCATCCCCAAACGTCTATAAAACATCTCCGTTTTCTTTTTTGGACTTCCTACCTATTTGTTTCTCGATCGTCCGATTACGATCGGCGGGACGAGGTAGCCCCTACCCAAAGATCCATATACCATATAAGAACAGATTCAACTCTAATTTCTAGGGGAGATGTCCCATCCATCCCCATGCCGCCGCCACACTCCCCATTGGGATCCAAAACTAGCCTACACCTTCTCCTCGTTTTCCCCTCCTGTCCAACCACCATCGCCGCCCAAGTCCTGCACCCTCTGCCCGTCGCTCCACTCCTGTAGCCGCCCGAGCACCGGCCAGCTCGCTGGAGCAGACCACCGACGCTCGAGTCAAATCCCCTCGCGCTACCTCCTTCTTTCCCTTCTTCTTACCCTGTCTCATCCCTCTCTCTCTCCCTCCCGTTTCCTCTCGCAGGAGCTCGCCGTGGAGTTGGAACATCGCCGCCGTCGAACTTAGTCTGTGGTCGCCTTTGACCGGATCCAGTGATGGCCCAGCTGATCCACCCGTTTCGCCGCCCGCCGGACCTCCCCCCGGTCTGCTCCCGTCCAAGTCCGCCTTCGCTTGCCTGGCCGACGCCAAGTCCCTGTGCCGCGCCTACCACCTCCTCTTAATCCTCATGCCCCTCCCCTTTCTTTTCCCTGTATCTCTCACCTCGCCTCCCTGCAGGAACCGTGCAGCGCCGCGGCCCTTGGAACTCCTCCGCCATGGTCGCCAGGTCCCATGGTCTCCGCTGCCTCCGCTTTGATCCGGCAGGAAACGAGACCCGAAGGCTTCTCGCGCTTGGATCCGGACGCCACCGAGCTCCCGTGCCGACCCCTCCTCATCCCGCCGCTCGCCGGAGTCCTCAGCGCCGCCGTGCCTGCTGTTTGCTTCACCGAACCGGCCGCCAAGTCCCACGCCGCTGCTGCTCTTTTTCCTGTCGAAAAGAGGAGGACGCCGCATCTGCCCCGAGTCGTTCGAGCGAGCGCATTGACCTTTCCCCGACCGAACCAAGGAGGCCGGCCCAGCGAGCCCCTGCTGGCCTCTCCCTCTACAGCGACCGGGCTGAAGCCCAAGGGGTGAGCTGCTTCCCAGCGCCTCTCCGTTGGCCCAAGAATAGATTCGGCCCAATGTATTTTTTTCCCTTGTCTGCGTTTTTAGCAATTAAACCTGAGACTGCAATTTTGCAGGAAAACCCTTGCAGATTCATGCATTTAATAATTCACCAACCGTGCATCGGATGTAAATAATTTATATATGAAACTTGACTAGAATTTCATCTAGTTTAATAATATGCAACTTTCATCCATGTTTAAAATGTTTAACTTGCTGTTTGCTTTAATTTGCTGTTTCGCCATGTTAAAATGGTTTAATTCATAACTAAATAACCGTAACTCGGATTTTAATAAACCTTATATGTAAATGGGGTAGAAAAATGCCTAGTTTAACATGGTGGCCTCACTTTGCATGTTTATCAACTCTAAAACATGGTTTAGGGCAGAACAACACCAAATCCTTAAATTGCACATGGGGATTTTTCCGGACTTGTTGTTTGTTGTTCCGGCCGCATTTAAACTTGCCTAGATAGGTAGTTTTCTTTTTGCTTCACCTCTTGCCATGCTAACCAACATTTAATATTGTTGAGTACCTAAACGAGAGAGAACTAAATAAGTCATGTGGTGTTTTCTTCAATATGCAACTCCATTGCATAATGAGCTCCACTTAATTTGTAGGATTGTTTGTGCACTTTGCCATGCCATGCCCTCTTTAAACCGGACATGCATCATACTTGTTTGCGCATCACGCCATGTCTATGTGGTGGTTGTTTACTAGGTTGTTTGCTCTTTTCTGGTGTTGCTTCTTCGGGTTGGTTCCGATAACGTCGCGTTTGTGAGGAACCGTTCGACTACGTCCGTTTATCTTCTTCATGGACTCGTTCTTCTTCCTTGCGGGATTTCAGGCAAGATGATCATACTCTCGAAATCACTTCTATCTTTGCTTGCTAGATGCTCGCTCTTTTGCTGTGCCTATGCTACGATACCTACCACTTGCTTATCATGCCTCCCATATTGTTGAACCAAGCCTCTAACCCACCTTGTCCTAGCAAACTGTTGTTTGGCTATGTTACCGCTTTGCTCAGCCCCTCTTATAGCGTTGTTAGTTGCAGGTGAAGATTGAAGTTTGTTCCTTGTTGGAACAGGGAGATGTTGTTCCTTGTTGGAACATGTTTACTTGTTGGGATATCACAATATCTCTTATTTAATTAATGCATCTATATACTTGGTAAAGGGTGGAAGGCTCGGCCTTATGCCTGGTGTTTTGTTCCACTCTTGCCGCCCTAGTTTCCGTCATATCGGTGTTATGTTCCCGGATTTTGCGTTCCTTACGCAGTTGGGTTATAATGGGAACCCCTTGACAGTTCGCCTTGAATAAAACTCCTCCAGCAATGCCCAACATTGGTTTTACCATTCACCACCTAGCCTCTTTTCCCTTGGGTTTCGTGGACTCAAGGGTCATCTTTATTTTAAACCCCCCGGGCCAGTGCTCCTCTGAGTGTTGGTCCGAAACGGGCAGCCTGCGGGGCCACCTCGGGGCAACTCGAGGGTTGGTTTTACTCGTAGCTTGACCTATCCGGTGTGCCCTGAGAACGAGATATGTGCAGCTCCTATCGAGATATGTTGGCGCATCGGGCGGCTTTGCTGGACTTGTTTTACCATTGTCGAAATGTCTTGTAATCGGGATTCCGAGCCTGATCGGGTCTTCCTGCTAGAAGGAATATCCTTCGTTGACCGTGAGAGCTTGTGATGGGCTAAGTTGGGACACCCCTGCAGGGATTTGAACTTTCGAAAGTCGTGCCCGCGGTTATGGGCAGATGGGAATTTGTTAACGTCCGGTTGTAGAAAACCTGAAGTTGACCTTAATTAAAATACATCAACCGCGTGTGTAACCGTGATGGTCTCTTCTCGGCGGGGTCCGGGAAGTGAACACGGTGTTGGAGTTATGCTTGACGTAGGTTGTTCTAGGATCACTTCTTGATCATAGATTCTCGACCGTGCTTTTGCCTTCTCTTCTCGCTCTCATTTGCGTATGTTAGCCACCATATATGCTAGTCGCTTGCTGCAGCTCCACCTCATACCTTTTACCTTACCTATAAGCTTAAATAGTCTTGACCGCGAGGGTGCGAGATTGCTGAGTCCCCGTGACTCACAGATACTTCCAAAACCGGTTTGTAGGTGCCGATGTTACCGAGCAGGTGACGCAACCAAGCTCCAGGAGGAACTCATTGAAGATCTTATCCTTTGTGTTGTTTCATTCTAGTTGATCAGTAGTGGAGCCCAGTCGGGTCGATCGGGGATCTGTGTAGCATTTTGGGTAGTCTTCTTTTATTTTGGTTCCATAGTCGGACCTTGTGTGTATCTGGATTATGTAATGCTTTATTCATGTAATTGTGTGAAGTGGCGATTGTAAGCCAACTATGTATCTCTTTCCCTTATGTATTACATGGGTTGTGTGAAGATTACCTCACTTGCGACATTGCTTTCAATGCGGTTATGCCTCTAATTCGTGCTTTGACACGTGGGAGATATAGCCGCATCGAGGGTGTTACAAGTTGGTATCAGAGCCTTCCCCGACCTTAGGAGCCCCCCTGCTTAATCGAATAGCTGGTGTTGTTGAGTCTAGAAAAATGTTTTGAGTCATTTAGGATTATATATATCGGAGAGTTAGGAATTCTTTTTACTCCTCAGTCCCTTCGTCGCTCTGGTGAGGCATCCTGACGTAGAGTTTTGACTCTTCTCTTCTCAAATTTTCACAAAAAAAAATTTAGGATCACGCGGGTATCTTGGAACCGTTCCGATCGATTTGTGACGAGAACATTGTTCTTGGTGCCTCCTGTCATTTAGGGGTTGTGGTAGTGTCCCGGGGAGTTGAGCTCCGAGGTGTTTTCGTCACAATTTTATCGTTGTAGTTCTAGAATACATGAGTTTAGTTTTGCCGACATCGAAAATCTCTTTTATGCAGTTGTTGGTGAGATAACCTCGACACCACCCAGTACTGGGGCGGGAGTTCGGGAGTATTGCCATAACTTGTATAACGGATGCTTTTCGAAGGTCGAGGTAGACGATTTCCGGAAGTTTCTTGGTTATGTGTTGAAGGATGGATACAGCTGGATGTAGGATTTGCTAGTTTTGGGTGAGATATTATGCTTCCCCTGTATCCCCAACACCTGATTGCATAACCGGAAAATTTCGGGAGTTGATAAGTGGGAATTCAAGTAGCTCTTAGGATATCTTTCCGACAGATGTATGATATGAAATTGGGGTTCGACGTCTAGTGGTCCGCCTATCCACGGTTGGTTTTACAGTGGTCTCGTTGTGTCTTAAAGAGTCCTTGGCTATGCCGACTCGGGGACGCTTTGTATGTCATGTGCACTGCCTTGTACATGATGGTGCTGTACGATCGAGCCCGTGTAGGCCCCACCATGAAAACTTCGGACGAAATCTCTATCATATGCTTGTTCCGGCTTATTCTGCAAGCCAATCCTTTGTTTTGTTTTGAGTTGTGGTATTCGAGTTGCTTCAATGTCAAGTGTTGACTCCATACCTTCCCCAAATGGTGTTCTCATACTCCGATGTGAATACCAATCCTTCATGATAATCGAGATTGTCTTGTCAATCCTTTTCAACCGGTGTGCTTCTCTTCAAGTGGATCCGATCATTGCAACATCCGCAAGATCAATTATCACTTCGTATCAATGGTGTTTGCTTCATCCGTCTCCAAGTTGCCTTGTTTTTCCCGCCCACCCACCCTTGTTTCTTCAAGGACTCAGATTTCTTAATCAAGTATCATTTTATTCATGTGAAGTCTCTTCGTTCTTTTCAATCAATGTTCTACCTGGTGGTTCACATGAAGATACTCTTCTAGTTCGTCATTCCTCACTCATTTTCCTTCTCTCGTGGATTCAATTCAAACTTCGGTATTGAACATTGTATTCTCTTTTCTCCAATGCTTTTCTTATGCCGGTGTACCTCATTATCATTCCACTTCTCGCTATCCATTTGTTCCGGAGTGCTCAAGATATCTCGAAGATTTGTGTTTTCACTTTGCATCCGTTCAAGCTATTTCGAGGTCCTATCTTGTTCAAGCCATTTAATTCAACCGGTGCAATCTCTCCTTCAAATCGTTCTGCGGTGTATCTTTTGAGTGAGCCCTAACCCACAGGTCTTTTCCCAGGATCTTACCTGACTCTTCCAATTTTCACCGGAGCTATTCTCAAATCCTTTAAAGTTTGTCGTAAGAATGATTTGTTATTAGTCATATGTCTTTCTCCAAGATCGGTTTAAATCCTTTTCATCGTTGGCTCAACCTCTTCGTTTTGATTCTTTCGGAGTGTCTAAATAATTCTTGGTGGTGTTTCTCGTCGTCATTCTCAACATTTGAAGACCGAAGAAGATTTTCTCTCTCTCAATCTTGTCCATTCTCTCGATGATTCATGATTCTAGTTTGTTGCCATCCTCTCTTTATTGTTTCGATTGTGAGAATTATTTTCACCCATCCGGAGCATTTCAAGAGTATTTCAGTTTGTTTTCTACGAAGCCCATCGTTTCAGAAGATTTATTCATTCTAGCTTTCAGCTCTCGTTCTCCAAACATTACCGGTGCATCACTCAACTATTCTCTAATCAGCTCGTCATCTCTTAGTTCTCATGTATCTAAATCCTCTCAAGTATCTTCGTTCTTTTTATAATTCTTCCCGGTGTTTCTTTATCTTTACTTCATTCATTTCCAATTATTACGGTGGTTCGTTCAAGATTTCCTTTCCTTATCAATTTATTCGTTATTTCAATTCTACCGGTGGTTCGTTGAAGACCTTCCCAAGTTTGACGCTACATCTATCTTAATCCTTTCTACGAGAATAAGTGGTATGCCAATTCCGTTGCTTGTCATCAATTTAAGTGATGAGGGATACGCATAATGTAATTCTTACTCTTGTTTCTTCCAAGTGATTAATTCTTTATTCCGGAGGTTCATCATATGACATTCTCAGTTCGAGATGCTTCATCTTTCTTTTCCAGAGTTCCTAGATTTTCCGCATTATCTCGTCGCGAAGATCCATCTAAATCATTACAAGGATTCACCTTGTGTTTTCAACTTCTCTGTCCTTCCGTCTGATCATTCTTTTGTTACCGGAGTTCTTCATGAAGGTTCTACATGATGGTTTCATCAAGGATTTATTTCCTTCTCGAAGCGTTCATCAAGATTCTTTTCAGAGAAGCTCAAGCATTCTTCATCTTGTAATCCGGAGTGTAATTCTTTCTTACGTATCATTGGAGGTGGCATTATGTCATTCTTGATAACGTGAGCTCATGTTTCATGATTCACATATTGTTAAGAATGAGGTATTTTAAATACATCAGTCTCTTTGTTGGAGTTATCTTGTGTCATATTTCACCTTAAACCTTTCCTAAGGATTGTTGCTATTTATGGTGCTTATAAAGGACCCAAGTTCTTCTTTATCCTCCCGGTGAAATACGTTCTCGTCTCCTTGGTCATACCAATCCAATTCTTTTTCCCGTGAGTGGCAGGTTGTCACTTCATAATTTGAGATGTATCCCATAAGACCATTTAAAGCTTATTCTTTTCGTTGTTGGGTTTTCCAACAATTCCGTTCGAACCTTCTCCTAAAGATGCCTTTTCAAGCTCATTTGAGGTAGAACATGTTGTTTTTCTTCTCCGTTCTTTTCTTTGCATTCTTTCATTCCTTCCGGAGGCATTGTGATGTTGCTCTTTTTCAGTCATCATCTCGAATCATGAAGATCATGATCTTTTCATGCTTATCCTATTTAACCGGAGTGTTGTGACCTTTTTGCTCAAGTTCTTTTCGCCTTATCAAGCCTTGCACCTCTTTTCAACCGGAGTGCTGTCTGAGATCTTTCTTACCCCTTGTTCCATTCATTCAATAGTTTCGGAGGCAGTGTGTCGTGTTTTCATTCAAGTATCATCTCATCTTATCAAGTTCTTATTCAATTCTTTTTCTTCTCAACTGGAGTGCTGCTCGAAGTTGTTTCTTCCTTGTTCCTCTTTTCTAATGGAGTGTTTTCAAATTTGTTCATCTCCGTTGTATTCTTTTCTCGAAATGGCTTAACCATTTCAAGGTCCTTTTGTTTTACTCGTTTGTCAAAGAATCAACTTAGTTTTACCTCTTCTCTTTCTCTTCCGTTTTCTCTTCCGTTTTCCATAGTCGGACCTTGTGTGTATCTGGATTATGTAATGCTTTATTCATGTAATTGTGTGAAGTGGCGATTGTAAGCCAACTATGTATCTCTTTCCCTTATGTATTACATGGGTTGTGTGAAGATTACCTCACTTGCGACATTGCTTTCAATGCGGTTATGCCTCTAAGTCGTGCTTCGACACGTGGGAGATATAGCCGCATCGAGGGTGTTACAAAAATGTTCATATATGATGGAAGATCAAAATGTACGACTACATCAATTATAAACCGCAAGGTCACCTAATGATATATTCGAATTCAACATAATGTGGATTCAAAAATTGAAATTCGAGATCATGGCATCTGTAATCATATAAAAAGGGACAATACTCTTTCTTTTGTGGGAATTGATTTGTTTTTTGTTGTTGTTGAGGGAAGTGCGGATCGATTTGGTATTGTGCAAGGTAATCTTGTTCTCCTGATTTTTTTTAAAATTTTCTTGTAGTTATTTCAATGGCATCTATAGCAATATAGTAAAAGGGGACATGACTCTCTTGTGTCTTGTATGAATGGTTTTTTTGACATGTTAAGTTTGTTCTGCCGAACAAGGAATCCGCATCTTGTTATCCCGAAATTTTCAAGCTCGAGTATCTTTTGTCTCACCTGCTTTGAAATTCCCGCTTCTTCAACCCGCGCCGTGCCTTGTTATCTCGAAATTTGGACGCGCGCGAGAACTCCCTTCTCATCCGAAATCGCTCCCGCAGCCCAGACACGCGAAATCCCCCTTCTACCCCTCAACCAGAAATGAAGTTCCACGTCGCGGTGTCAATACCGGTGGGGGTATGCTGGTAACTTACCCTACATTTCGGACAAGCGCATCCCTAAGCTTGGCTCACCCCTCCCCCTTCGCCCCCATTCGTACACCGAGGCCGCCAAAACCCGCGAAACCCCACGCCCCTCCGTCGGCCTCCCGACCGCCGCCTAGCCGGAGACTCTTCCCCGACTACTTCGTCCACCGCAACATCTTGCCGTCCCTCATCCACCGCACCGGATGAGGATCCGTTGTCGATCTCGTCGTCCCACCAGATCAGCCGCCCCGTCCTCCACCTCCAAGGAGCTGCCCCGATGTTCGCCTCGTCTATCGCGCCACCTCAATCCCCACAACGCCATCTTGACCTGCCCCACCGGAACCGCAACACCCTCACCAATTCCTCCGATGAAGCCGAGGCCAACTCGGGGCCACCAAGGAGGTTCTGCACTCATCGCTGCATTTATCTTTTATTCGACCTCACGGGGCTGCCGGTGCTCGATACCGAGCAGACATGGCGTGTCTCCATCGACGGCGCCGTCGCCGGCCACATCATCCACGGCGTCTCTCCCCAATGTCGGTGCTTCCTCGGCGGCGACTTCCACAACGGCACTAGATGCAGCTGCTCCGGCTCTCGCTCGCGCTGCGGCTCTGTTCTTGTTGTCGGTCGCGCTGCTGCATTGCTCCTGCTTTTGTTCATGCTGCTGCTCTGCTCTTGCTCTTGCTTGCGCTGCTGCTGCTGCTGCACGACCTCCGGCAGCTACAGGAGTTGTTGCTTTAGCACTCGCTCGCGGTGCTACTGCACGACTTGCTCTCTGCTAGTGCGTTCCCTGCTCGAGCATCTGCTGATTAGATCACTGCTTCTCTGCTACTAGTGCTCGAACGCCCTAAACATCTATTGCAATGCTCTGTTACTAGTTCAATCAGTTTCGACAGTAAAATTCAGTTTTGACTGTGAAGTTCATTTTCTTCAGTTAAGTTCAGAGTGAACAATACTTACAACATCTATCGGAGCAGCCGTGGCGCGGCTGATGCGTTTTACATCTAGCACATTTTGGTGATGTATTTTACATCATCTATTGTAGATGATATTAGGGTCCCACTTCAGATTAATGTTGTCTGTCATGTCATGCTTCAGCCTCATCGCCGTACACCTTAGAGGAGCTGCTCCAATGATGGAATCGTCCATCACAGCGAAGCAGTACCCTCTGCGCCGTTTCCAGAGGCCTCGGATCTTCTTCCCTGCCTCTGACAGTCACACCAGCATCATCACCATCCTCCACGTCCAACCCAATGATGCTGAGGTCCACAAGGCTATGCCAAAGAGGTTGTACACTCGTCGCATCACTTTGTTTCTCCATTCCTCTGTTCTTCCAATTCATGTGAGCCAAACACCCAGGTTGACTGAAATCCTATGTTTCCAAATGCTCTGTTTTGCACGTGCATTCCTATCCTATTCCTGTGTTTTTCCTGTCCCTGCGTTTATAGAATCCTCCAATTCTAAGGAGCCCTTACAGATTTACTTCATTTTCAGATAGGCGTCAAAGAAAACTCTGTGTGTTATGTCCTTCTCCTGTCGTGCCATCATCCACCCCAGCTGAGGTGCACCATTGACAGAAGTGTTCACTGCAGTAGAGATCGCCCCTGCAGACTTCCTTTCGCTGCCTCAGATCATCTTCCCTATTGCCGGCAGCCACGCCAACTGCATTACCATCATCGACTTGAGCAGATGAACCTGAGGACTACACAGTTCCGGAAGAGAGGTCACAGTCTTTCGTGTTTGCTTACGTTATACATCGGTTATTATTACCTGCTACTTTATTGTTCAATCTTGAGTATTGAATTGCCCATGGGTCTCATATCCGAGCCAGCAACGAATAGTATCTGTCTATTATCTGGTTCATTTGGATCTTCTATGTGGTTCATGTTGGGTGGGCAACAAACAATAAATGATCCATTGTCTATCTTTTTAAACTGAAGCTATAATCTACCTGCTATCATTAGTTTTGGATCCATCCACTCGTTTGCTACCATCACTCTTGATTTTTGCATGCACCCCTTAGGCCTTATAAAATCTAACTATTTTTTTATTATGCATGTCAGATATTGTACACAATCATACTGAACATGTAGAGAAAAAGAGAAGACTGTTGCGTGCGAATATAATGTCATGCAGACGCCGCTCCATGGTGGGCGAAGTGCCCCCCTCCTGCATTTCCAGATTGTATTCCAAAGGAAGATAACTGTTCAAATGGAGATTCAGAAGGAGCCGACCATGCCTGTTTACCACCTGAGGTGTTTTCTCTAACCTGGCATGCTGATGTTGGTCATATCATGCATATGGCACCTTGCATTGCTTACATTATATACATCTTATATGTCATCAGCTTAGTTTAGATTTGCTTTGTGTGAATGCCACCTGTTTGGTTTCTATATCATACTCCCACCATTCCTAAATATTTGTCTTTTTAGAGATTCCAACAAGTGACTACATACAGAACAAAATGAGTGAATCTACACTCTAAAATGTGTCTATATACATCCGTATGTGGTAGTCCATTTGAAATCTCTAAAAAGACAAATATTTAGGAACGGAGGGAGTATATGGGAATTATGCAATGCCATCATCTTTAGCCAGGCATCATATACGTGAATCATGCAATGCCATCCTGTTTAGCCAGTCATCGTATATGTGAATTGTATCGTGCCATATTTTTTCCATAATGTATTCCATTTGTCAAAAATGTTTATACATTCATCTACTCTTCCTATGCATCAGCCATTAGAGTCGGTCATGGGAAAATCTGGAGTGAAAACAAGGTCTTCTGAGCAGTCAGTG
This sequence comes from Triticum aestivum, assembly GCF_018294505.1. Classification (NCBI taxonomy): domain Eukaryota; kingdom Viridiplantae; phylum Streptophyta; class Magnoliopsida; order Poales; family Poaceae; genus Triticum; species Triticum aestivum. Next base: position 275,968,864 of record NC_057812.1, read on the forward strand.
CTACCTGTCGATGCAGATTTCCTGCTGGTTACAGATAGCTCCTCAGAGGAGGATTCAGAGAGAGATGACTAGTCGTATCTGTTGGGGAACGTTGCAGAAAACAAAAAAAATTCCTACGGTTTCACCAAGATCCATCTATGAGTTCATCTAGCAACGAGTGATCGGATTGCATCTACATACCTTTGTAGATCACGCGCGGAAGCGTTCAAAGAACGGGGATGAGGAAGTCGTACTCGACGTGATCCAAATCACCGGAGATCCTAGCGCCGAACGGACGGCACCTCCGTGTTCAACACACGTACGGTCAGCGTGACGTCTCCTCCTTCTTGAACCAGCAAGGGGGGAAGGAGAGGTTGATGAAGATCCAGCAGCACGACAGCGTGGTGGTGGATGCAGGGGTCACCGCAGCAGGGCTTCGCCGATCTACTACGAGAGGGAGAGGTGTAGCAGGGGAGAGGGAGGCGCCAAGACTCAAGGGTGCGGCTGCCCCTCCCTCCCCCCCTTTATATAGGCTCCCCAAGGGGGGCGCCGGCCCTAGGAGATGGGATCTCCTAGGGGGGGCGGCGGCCAAGGGTGGAGTGGCCCCCAAGGCAAGTGGGGCGCCCCCCACCCTAGGGTTTCCAACCCTAGGCATAGGGGGTGGGCCAAGGGGGACGCACCAGCCCACTATGGGCTGGTTCCCCTCCCCACTTCAGCCCATGGGGCCCTCCGGGATGGGTGGTCCCACCCGGTGGACCCCCGGGACCCATCCGGTGGTCCCGGTACAATACCGGTGACCCCCGAAACTCTCCCGATGGCCGAAACTGCACTTCCTATATATAATTCTTCACCTCCGGACCATTCCGGAACTCCTCGTGACGTTAGGGATCTCATCCGGGACTCCGAAAAACTTTCAGGTTACTGCATATTCATATCTCTACAACCCTAGTGTCACCGAACCTTAAGTGTGTAGACCCTACGGGTTCGGGAGACATGTAGACATGACCGAGATGGCTCTCCGGTCAATAACCAACAGCGGGATCTGGATACCCATGTTGGCTCCCACATGCTCCTCGATGATCTCATCGGATGAACCACGATGTCGAGGATTCAAGCAACCCCGTATACAATTCCCTTTATCAATCGGTATGTTACTTGCCCGAGATTCGATCGTCGGTATCCCAATACCTCGTTCAATCTCGTTACCGGCAAGTCACTTTACTCGTACCGTAATGCATGATCCCGTGACCAAACACTTGGTCACTTTGAGCTCATTATGATGATGCATTACCGAGTGGGCCCAGAGATACCTCTCCGTTATACGGAGTGACAAATCCCAGTCTTGATCCGTGTCAACCCAACAGACACTTTCGGAGATACCCGTAGTATACCTTTATAGTCACCCAGTTACGTTGTGACGTTTGGTACACCCAAAGCACTCCTATGGTATCCGGGAGTTACACGATCTCATGGTCTAAGGAAAAGATACTTTGACATTGGAAAAACTCTAGCAAACGAACTATACAATCTTGTGCTATGTTTAGGATTGGGTCTTGTCCATCACATCATTCTCCTAATGATGTGATCTCGTTATCAATGACATCCAATGTCCATAGTCAGGAAACCATGACTATCTATTGATCAACGAGCTAGTTAACTAGAGGCTTACTAGGGACATGTTGGTGTCTAAGTATTCACACATGTATTACAATTTCCGGATAACACAATTATAGCATGAATAAAAGACAATTATCATGAACAAGGAAATACAATAATAATCCTTTTATTATTACCTCTAGGGCATATTTCCAACAGTCTCCCACTTGCACTAGAGTCAATAATCTAGTTACATTGTGATGAATCGAACACCCATGGAATTCTGGTGTTGATCATGTTTTGCTCTAGGGAGAGGTTTAGTCAACGGATCTGCTACATTCAGGTCTGTATGTACTTTACAAATATCTATGTCTCCATCTTGAACATTTTCATGAATGGAGTTGAAGCGACGCTTGATGTGCCTTGTCTTCTTGTGAAACCTGGGCTCCTTGGCAAGTGCAATAGCTCTAGTGTTGTCACAGAAGAGTTTGATCGTCCCCGACGCATTGGGTATGACTCCTAGGTCGGTGATGAACTCCTTCACCCAAATTGCTTCATGCGCTGCCTCCGAGGCTGCCATGTACTCCGCTTCACATGTAGATCCCGCCACGACGCTCTGCTTGCAACTGCACCAGCTTACTGCCCCACCATTCAAAATATACACGTATCCGTTTTGTGACTTAGAGTCATCCAGATCTGTGTCGAAGCTAGCGTCGACGTAACCCTTTACGACGAGCTCTTCGTCACCTCCATAAACGAGAAACATTTCCTTAGTCCTTTTCAGGTACTTCAGGATATTCTTGACTGCTGTCCAGTGTTCCTTGCCGGGATTACTTTGGTACCTACCTACCAAACTTACGGCAAGGTTTACATCAGGTCTGGTACACAGCATGGCATACATAATAGAACCTATGGCTGAGGCATAGGGGATGACACTCATCTCTTCTATATCTTCTGCCGTGGTCGGACATTGAGCTGAGCTCAATTTCACACCTTGCAACACAGGCAAGAACCCCTTCTTAGACTGATCCATATTGAACTTCTTCAATATCTTATCAAGGTATGTGCTTTGTGAAAGATCTATGAGGCGTCTTGATCTATCTCTATATATCTTGATGCCTAATATATAAGCAGCTTCTCCAAGGTCCTTCATTGAAAAACTCTTATTCAAGTAGGCCTTAATGCTGTCCAAAAGCTCTATATCATTTCCCATCAAAAGTATGTCATCTACATATAATATGAGAAATGCTACAGAGCTCCCACTCACTTTCTTGTAAACATAGGCTTCTCCATAAGTCTGCATAAACCCAAACGCTTTGATCATCTCATCAAAACGAATGTTCCAACTCCGAGATGCATGCACCAGCCCATAAATCGAGCGTTGGAGCTTGCACACCTTGTCAGCATTCTTAGGATCGACAAAACCTTCCGGCTGCATCATATACAATTCTTCCTTAAGGAAACCATTAAGGAATGCCGTTTTGACGTCCATTTGCCATATCTCATAATCATAGAATGCGGCAATTCCTAACATGAATCGGACGAACTTCAGCTTCGCTACCGGTGAGAAAGTCTCATCGTAGTCAACCCCTTGAACTTGTCGATAACCCTTAGCGACAAGCCGAGCTTTATAAATGGTCACATTACCATCCGTGTTTGTCTTCTTCTTAAAGATCCATTTATTTTCTATGGCTCGCCGCTCAACGGGCAAGTCAGTCAAAGTCCATACTTCATTTTCATACATGGATCCTATCTCGGATTTCATGGCTTCCAGCCATTTGTCAGAATCCGGGCCCGCCATCGCTTCTTCATAGTTCGAAGGTTCACCGTTGTCTAACAACATGATTTCCAAGACAGGGTTGCCGTACCACTCTGGTGCAGAACGTGTCCTTGTGGACCTACGAAGTTCAGTAGCAACTTGATCTGAAGTTTCATGATCATCATCATTAACTTCCTCTCTGGTCGGTGCAGGCACCTCAGGAACATTTTCTTGAGTTGCGCCGTTTTCCGGTTCAAGAGGTAATACTTCATCAAGTTCTACTTTCCTCCCACTTACTTCTTTCGAGAGAAACTCCTTCTCTAGAAAGGATCCATTCTTGGCAACAAAGATCTTGCCTTCGGATCTGAGGTAGAAGGTATACCCAATAGTTTCTTTAGGGTATCCTATGAAGACGCATTTTTCTGACTTGGGTTCGAGCTTTTCATGTTGAAGTTTCTTGACATAAGCATCGCATCCCCAAACTTTTAGAAACGACAGCTTAGGTTTCTTCCCAAACCATAACTCAAACGGTGTTGTCTCAACGGATTTTGACGGAGCCCTATTTAAAGTGAATGCGGCAGTCTCTAAAATGATAGCGGTAAATCGGTAAGAGACATCATAGATCGCACCATATCTAATAGAGTGCGATTACGATGTTCGGACACACCATTACGCTGAGGTGTTCCAGGCGGCGTGAGTTGTGAAACTATTCCACATTTTCTTAAGTGTGTGCCAAATTCGTGACTCAAGTATTCTCCTCCACGATCTGATCGCAGGAACTTGATTTTCCTGTCATGTTGATTCTCAACCTCACTCTGAAATTCCTTGAACCTTTCAAAGGTCTCAGACTTGTGTTTCATTAAGTAGACATGCCCATATCTACTCAAGTCATCAGTGAGGGTGAGAACATAATGATAACCACCGCGAGCCTCAACACTCATTGGACCGCACACATCAGTATGTATGATTTCCAATAAGTTGGTTGCTCACTCCATTGTTCCTGAGAACGAAGTCTTGGTCATTTTACCCATGAGGCATGGTTCGCATGTGTCAAATGATTCGTAATCAAGAGACTCTAAAAGTCCATCTGCATGGAGCTTCTTCATGCGTTTGACACCTATGTGACCAAGGCGGCAGTGCCACAAGTATGTGGGACTATCATTATCAACCTTACATCTTTTCGTACTCACACTATGAATATGTGTAGCATTACGCTCGAGATTCATTAAGAATAAACCATTCACCATCGGAGCATGACCATAAAACATATCTCTCATATAAATAGAACAACCATTATTCTCGGATTTAAATGAGTAGCCATCTCGAATTAAACGAGATCCTGATACAATGTTCATGCTCAAAGCTGGCACTAAATAACAATTATTAAGGTTTAAAACTAATCCCGTAGGTAAATGTAGAGGTAGCGTGCCGACGGCGATCACATTGACCTTGGAACCATTCCCGACGCGCATCGTCACCTCGTCCTTCGCTAGTCTCCACTTATTCCGCAGCTCCTGTTTTGAGTTACAAATGTGAGCAACTGCACCGGTATCAAATACCCAGGAGCTACTGCAAGTACTGGTAAGGTACACATCAATTACATGTATATCACATATACCTTTCGTTTTGCTGGCCTTCTTGTCCGCTAAGTATTTGGGGCAGTTCCGCTTCCAGTGACCACTTTCCTTGCAATAAAAGCACTCAGTCTTGGGCTTGGGTCCATTCTTTGGCTTCTTCCCGGCAGCTTGCTTGCCGGGCGTGGCAACTCCCTTGCCGTCCTTCTTGAAGTTCTTCTTACCCTTGCCTTTCTTGAACTTAGTGGTTTTATTCACCATCAACACTTGATGTTCCTTTTTGACTTCTACCTCTGCTGATTTCAGCATTGCAAATACTCCAGGAATGGTCTTTTCCATCCCCTGCATATTGAAGTTCATCACAAAGCTCTTGTAGCTCGGTGGAAGCGACTGAAGGATTTTGTCAATGACCGCGTCATCCAGGAGATTAACTCCCAGCTGAGTCAAGCGGTTATGTAACCCAGACATAGTGAGTATGTGCTCACTGACAGAACTATTTTCCTCCATCTTACAGCTGAAGAATTTGTCGGAGACATCATATCTCTCGACCCGGGCATGAGCTTGAAAAATCATTTTCAGCTCTTCGAACATCTCATATGCTCCGTGTCTCTCAAAACGCTTTTGGAGCCCCGGTTCTAAGCTGTAAAGCATGCCGCACTGAACGAGGGAGTAATCATCGGTACGTGTCTGCCAAGCGTTCATAACGTCTTGTTCTGCAGGGAGAACAGGTGCGTCACCTAGCGGTGCTTGTAGGACATAATCTTTCTTGGCAGCTATGAGGATGATCCTCAGGTGCCCAGTCCGTATAGTTGCTGCCATCGTATTTCAGCTTGGTTTTCTCTAGGAACGCGTTGAAGTTGAGGACAATGTTGGCCATTTGATCTACAATACATGTTGTAAAGATTTTAGACTAAGTTCATGATAATTAAGTTCATCTAAATCAAATTATTCAATGAACTCCCACTTAGATAGACATCCCTCCAGTCATCTAAGTATAACATGATCCGAGTTAACTAGGCCGTGTCCGATCATCACGTGAGACGGACTAGTCAACATCGGTGAACATCTTCATGTTGATCGTATCTTCTATATGACTCATGCTCAACCTTTCGGTCTTCTGTGTTCCGAGGCCATGTCTGTACATGCTAGGCTCGTCAAGTCAACCTAAGTGTTTGCATGTGTAAATTTGTCTTACACCCGTTGTATGTGAACACTGGAATCTAATACACTCGATCATCACGTGGTGCTTCAAAACAACGAACTGTCGCAACGGTGCATAGTTAGGGGGAACACTTTCTTGAAATTATTATGAGGGATCATCTTATTTACTACCGTCGTTCTAAGTAAACAAGATGCAAAAACATGATAAACATCACATGCAATCAAATAATAATAGTGACATGATATGGCCAATATCACATAGCTCCTTTGATCTCCATCTTGGGGCTCCATGATCATCTTGTCACCGGCATGACACCATGATCTCTATCATCATGATCTCCATCATCATGTCTCCATGAAGTTGCTCGCCAACTATTACTTCTACTACTATGGCTAACACGTTTAGCAATAAAGTAAAGTAATTTACATGGCGTTTCTCAATGACACGCAGGTCATACAAAAAATAAAGACAACTCCTATGGCTCCTGCCGGTTGTCATACTCATCGACATGCTATTGTAACATGCAAGTCGTGATTCCTATTACAATAGCATGAACATCTCATACATCACATATATATCATTCATCATTCATCACAACTTTGGCCATATCACATCACAAAACACTTGCTGCAAAAACAAGTTAGACGTCCTCTAATTGTTGTTGCAAGTTTTACGTGGCTGCAATAGGGTTCTAGCAAGAACGTTTTCTTACCTACGTGAAAGCCACAATGTGATTTGTCAACTTCTATTTACCCTTCATAAGGACCCTTTTCATTGAATCCGCTCCAACTAAAGTGGGAGAGACAGACACCCGCCAGCCACCTTATGCAACTAGTGCATGTCAGTCGGTGGAACCGGTCTCACGTAAGCGTACGTGTAAGGTTGGTCCGGGCCGCTTCATCCCACAATACCGTTGAAGCAAAATAAGACTAGTAGCGGCAAGAAAGTTGACAACATCTACGCCCACAACAAATTGTGTTCTACTCGTGCAAAAGGAACTACGCATAGACCTAGCTCATGATGCCACTGTTGGGGAACATTGCAGAAAACAAAAAAAATTCCTACGGTTTCACCAAGATCCATCTATGAGTTCATCTAGCAACGAGTGATCGGATTGCATCTACATAACTTTGTAGATCACGCGCGGAAGCATTCAAAGAACGGGGATGAGGAAGTCGTACTCGACGTGATCCAAATCACCGGAGATCCTAGCGCCGAACGGACGGCACCTCCGTGTTCAACACACGTACGGTCAGCGTGATGTCTCCTCCTTCTTGATCCAGCAAGGGGGGAAGGAGAGGTTGATGAAGATCCAGCATCACGATGGCATGGTGGTGGATGCAGGGGTCACCGCAGCAGGGCTTCGCCGATCTACTACGAGAGGGAGAGGTGTAGCAGGGGAGAGGGAGGCGCCAAGACTCAAGGGTGCGGCTGCCCCTCCCTCCCCCCTTTATATAGGCTCCCCAAGGGGGGGCGCCGGCTCTAGGAGATGGGATCTCCTAGGGGGGGCGGCGGCCAAGGGTGGAGTGGCCCCCAAGGCAAGTGGGGCGCCCCCCACCCTAGGGTTTCCAACCCTAGGCACAGGGGGTGGGCCAAGGGGGGCGCACCAGCCCACTATGGGCTGGTTCCCCTCCCCACTTCAGCCCATGGGGCCCTCCGGGATGGGTGGTCCCACCCGGTGGACCCCCGGGACCCATCCGGTGGTCCCGGTACAATACCGGTGACCCCCGAAACTCTCCCGATGGCCGAAACTGCACTTCCTATATATAATTCTTCACCTCCGGACCATTCCGGAACTCCTCGTGACGTCCGGGATCTCATCCGGGACTCCGACCAACTTTCTAGTTACTGCATATTCATATCTCTACAACCCTAGCGTCACCGAACCTTAAGTGTGTAGACCCTATGGGTTCGGGAGACATGTAGACATGACCGAGATGGCTCTCCGGTCAATAACCAACAGCGGGATCTGGATACCCATGTTGGCTCCCACATGCTCCTCGATGATCTCATTGGATGAACCACGATGTCGAGGATTCAAGCAACCCCGTATACAATTCCCTTTGTCAATCGGTATGTTACTTGCCCGAGATTTGATCGTCGGTATCCCAATACCTGGTTCAATCTCGTTACCGGCAAGTCACTTTACTCGTACCGTAATGCATGATCCCGTGACCAGACACTTGGTCACTTTGAGCTCATTATGATGATGCATTACCGAGTGGGCCCAGAGATACCTCTTCGTTATACGGAGTGACAAATCCCAGTCTTGATCCGTGTCAACCCAACAGACACTTTCGGAGATACCCGTAGTATACCTTTATAGTCACCCAGTTACGTTGTGACGTTTGGTACACCCAAAGCACTCCTACGGTATCCGGGAGTTACATGATCTCATGGTCTAAGGAAAAGATACTTTGACATTGGAAAAACTCTAGCAAACGAACTATATGATCTTGTGCTATGTTTAGGATTGGGTCTTGTCCATCACATCATTCTCCTAATGATGTGATCTCGTTATCAATGACATCCAATGTCCATAGTCAGGAAACCATGACTATCTGTTGATCAACGAGCTAGTTAACTAGAGGCTTACTAGGGACATGTTGGTGTCTAAGTATTCACACATGTATTACGATTTCCGGATAACACAATTATAGCATGAATAAAAGACAATTATCATGAACAAGGAAATACAATAATAATCCTTTTATTATTACCTTTAGGGCATATTTCCAACAGTATCCCCCCCTGAGGTGCATGCTCTAACTTGGCTGGGTTATATTGCTCATATCATGCATATGGTGTCTTGCATTGCCATGTCATCTGCTTAGATTAGACATGCTTTGTGTGAATGCCTCATGTGTGCTTTCTATATCAGATATGTGAATTATGCAATGCCATGTTTTTCAGCCAGTTATCATATATGTGAATTATGCACCGCCATGGAGCCAGGCATCATATATGTGAATCATCTCATGCCATCTTTTTTCATTACGTATTCCATTTGTCGACAATCTATGTATATTGAACTACTCTTCATGTGTATCAGCCATTTGAGCCGGTTATGGAAAAATCTGGAGTGAAAACAAGGTCTTCAGAGCAGGCAATGGTACCTGTTGAAGCATATATCTCGATGGTTACAGGGAGCTCCTCAGAGGAGGATTCAGAGACATATGACCAGTCCTATATCCCACCTGAGGTGTATGCTCTAAGTTGCAATGTTTATATTTCTCATATGATGCATATGGTGTCTTGCATTGCTTAGTTTAGACATCATATGCACAATATTGAATTCTATCTGCTTAGTTTAGGGATCATACATGCGAGTGCCAGCTGCTTAGTATATGAATCAATTATGTCAATTATATCATGCCATCATGTATACTTAGACAACATGTATGTGAATTATTTCATCCCAACCTATTTTAGAAAGACATCATATAGTTGTGTCATGTCATCCTGTTTAGGTACTCATCATATGTTGAATTATGCCATTATATCCTATTAAGTTATCCATCATATATCCGAAACGGTGTCATGCTATCCTGTTTAGTTAGGCATCATATATGTGAAACTATGTCATGCTGTCATGTTTGGTTAGACAACATATATGTGAATTACCACATCTGTCTATCATACAATGTCTGTATGTTCAATTTCTTTTCTTGTTTATTAGCCATTTGAATTGGAGGGGGTTCTTGAACAGGACAGCGGTACTGGCCACCTACAAGCGCTTGTGCCAGCGGTACTGGCCAGTAACTCGAACAGCAAGTTACTGTGGCTGATAAACACCGGTCCTTTCTTGTGCAACAGCAAGCGCTGGAGGATTTAAGCGCCAAACAAGAGAAAGTTAATAAGCTTGCTAAGCATCTTGCCAGCATTATGGGTACCCAGGATATTGTTTCTTGAACTCTTCTGAAGTGGTTTCAGTTCTGGACTTGTTTTGCTGTGGCGTTTATATGCTGCTTTGTTCCCTATATTTGCACTGGTGGCGAACTTTGATGCCTAGTGGATGTAATATGTGTAATAGCCGTGATAGCCTAGCATAAATTGCTTGCTTATTTATTTCCTTGTTGTCTTGTTTATTTGTTTGCTTGTAGTCAGTGCAGTTCTTTTTCTGCGGTTTGCTAGTGGCTGCAATAACCTATTTTTTAAAACTAGGCCACAATAACCATGGGCTAATATTTACTGTAGTGACAATGGGCCTCCTACGGGCCGTAGAAATAGTGGGCCTTCTATGGGCCGTAGAAACAGTAGGCCTTCTACGGGCCGTAGAAAGAATAGGATTTCTACAGGCCGCAGGAATAATGGGCCTTCTACAGGTCGTATCATCAATGGGCCTTATACGGGACGTATGATTGATTGGCCAAACATGGGCCAATAACAGGCCGCATTATGGCCGTAAAACGGGCCATCATTAATAGGAGATATTTGATGACGCTATGAAAATAGCCCAACGTATTAACAGACCACAAACGAGCCGACTATAACCATGGGCTGAATTTGGCCCACAAGCAGAAAATGATAGTAACGGGCCGTAAGTAAACGAATGCTAGAAATGAGCCCAAGAATAAATGGGCTCTGAGAAGGCCGAAAGATAACATGGGCTGGAAATGGCCCAACAGAATAACGGGCCATTAATGGGTATAAAGTGATACACTGATCATTACGGGCCAGTTTCACCAAGGGTCGTTAATGGGTGTAAAGTGATACACTGTTCATTACGGCCGGCCAGTTTCACCACGGGACGTTAATAGGCCAAGAGTTACATAGGGCCTCATATGGGCCGAAAGACGTCATGGGCCATACATGGGCCAGAAGTGAAAACAGGCTGGAATCATATTGGATGGCCCAGATGACGCTACTGGGCCTAATTCAGATAGGGCGTAAAGGGCCTTGGATTAGCGGGTTGTAAATGGGCTATATGCGAACATGCCATTAACAGGCTTTCCATGGGCCGGCCCGCCACCTTTTGACCTAGTCAAACGGGCCGGCCTTTTTAGAGGAATGGGCCTTTGTTGGGCCGTGCCACATGTCGATGTATCATAGGCGCCTTCTGTCCAATGAGTGGATGACATCTGTCCCAACGATGAGACGACACGTGTTTCCTCCAGCCAATGATGATTTTACACGTGGAAAATCCCCATTGGTCGGGGCTGTTAACAGGTTATCAGATCCAAAACCCGACCTGATAGCTTAACGACGTTCCGTTATGGTGGATGCCACATGTCAGTCACCCTTGACGAAAGCACTTCTGTGACGCGTGATTTATCGTCATGGAAGTGCACACTTCCGTGATGATAATTTTGGTAATGTCATGGAACACTTCTACGACAGCACAGGTATGACTATCTTGATTCTGTCATAAATTTGTCATGGATGTACATGCATGACAAAAAACGCGACCTACTGTGACAAACACGTATCATCACGGAAGTGTATTTTTTTTGTAGTGTATGCACCTAATCTATGTGGATGAAGTTTGTGGATTATTTAAGCTTGCAGGTATGCCCGAGGATGTTATCAAGAAGAAGTTCTTCCCTTTATCTTTGAAGGGAAAGGCATTGACATGGTTTAGGCTATGTGATGATATTGGATCATGGAACTACAACTGATTAAAATTGGAATTTCATCAGAAGTTTTATCCTATGCATTTGGTTCATCGTGATCGTAATTATATATATAATTTCTGGCCTCGTGAAGGAGAAAGTATCGCTCAAGCTTGGGGGAGGCTTAAGTCAATGTTATATTCATGCCCCAATCATGAGCTCTCAAGAGAAATTATTATTCAAAAAATTTATGGTTGGCTTTCTCTCAATAATCGCTCCATGCTTGATACTTCTTGTACTGGTTCTTTTATGATGAAGACTACTGAGTTCAATTGGGATTTATTGGAAAGAATAAACGTAACTCTAAATATTAGGAACTCGATGAAGGTAAGGAGTCAGGTATAACACCTAAGTTTGATCGTGTTAAATATTTTGTGGATACTGATGCTTTTCGTGAATTTAGCACTAAATATGGACTTGACTCTAAGATAGTAGCTTCTTTCTGTGAATCATTTGCTACTCATGTTGATCTCCCTAAGGAGAAGTGGTTTAAATATCATCCTCGCATTGAAGTAAAAGTAGTTGAACCTATTAAAGTTGAAGAAAATACTATCACTTATAATGTTGATCCTATTGTTCCTACCGCTTATATTGAGAAACCACCTTTCCCTATGAGAATAAAGGATCATGCTAAAGCTTCAACTGTTGTTCGTAAGAGTAATGCTAGAATGCCTACACCCCCTGAGCAAATTAAAGTTGAACCTAGTATTGCTATGGTTAAAGATCTCTTCGTCGATAATATTGATGGGCATGTGATTTACTTTTGTGATGAAGCTGCTAGAATTGCTAGACCCGATACTAAAGATAAACATAGACCTGTTGTAGGCATGACTGTTGTTTCTGTTAAAATAGGAGATCATTGCTATCATGGCTTATGTGACATGGGTTCTAGTGCGAGTGCAATACCTCATTCCTTATACAAAGAAATTATGCATGATATTGCACCTGCTGAGATAGAAGATATTGATGTTATAATTAAGCTTGCCAATAGAGATACTATTTCACCAGTTGGGATTGTTGGGAATGTTAAATACCCTACTGATTTTATTGTTCTTGGTTCCCCACAAGATGACTTTTGTCCCATTATATTTGGTAGACCCTTCTTGAATTTAATGCTAAGATAGACTGCAAAAAGGATATAGTTACTATTGGTTTAGGGGGTATGTCTCATGATTATAATTTTGCTAAATTTCGTAGACAACCCCATCATAAAGAATTTCCTAGTAAATATGAAATTTATTGGTCTTGCTTCTAGTGCCATGCCTCCTAATGATTCTTTAGAACAATATTTGCTAGACCATGAAAATGATATGTTTATGAATGAAAGAAGGGAAATAGATGAAGTATTCTTTAAATAGGGACCTATTTTGAAACACAACTTGCCTGCTGAAATTCTAGGGGATCCTCCTCCACCCAAGGGTGATACCGTGTTTGAGCTTAAACCATTACCTGATACTCTTAAATATGCTTATCTTGATGAAAACAAGATATATCCTATTATTATTAGTGCTAACCTTTCAGAGCAGGAAGAAGAGAAATTATTGAAAACTCTGAAGAAGCGTCGTGCTGCTATTGGATATACTCTTGATGATCTTAAGGGCATTAGTCCCACTCTATGCCGGCACAAAATAAAATTGGAGAAAGACACTAAACCGATTGTTGATCACCAACGACAGTTAAATCCTAAGATGAAAGAATTGGTGAGAAAGGAAATACTAAAGCTTCTGGAGGCAGGTATAATTTATCTTGTTGCTGATAGTCAGTGGGTAAGTCCTGTCCATTGTGCCCCTAAGAAGGGAGGTATTACTGTTGTTCCTAATAATAAAGATGAATTGATCCCACAAAGAATTGTTACAGGTTATAGAATGGTAATTGACTTCCGCAAATTAAATGAAGCTACTCGGAAGGATCATTACCCTTTACCTTTTATTGATCAAATGCTAGAAAGATTATCCAAACATACACATTTTTGCTTTCTAGATGGTTATTCTGGTTTCTCTCAAATACCTGTGTCAAAAGAGGATCAGGAATAGACCACTTTTACTTGCCCTTTCAGTACCTTTGCTTATAGACGTATGCCTTTTAGTTTATGTAATGCACCTGCTAGCTTTCAAAGATGTATGACTGCTATATTCTCTGTCTTTTGTGAAAATATTGTTGAGGTTTTCATGGATGATTTCTCCGTGTATGGAACTTCTTTTGATGATTGCTTAAGCAACCTTGATCGAGTTTTGCAGAGATGTGAAGAAACTAATCTTGTCTTGAATTGGGAGAAGTGCCACTTTATGGTTAATGAAGGTATTGTGTTGGGGCATAAAATTTCTGAAAGAGGTATTGAAGTTGATAAAGCTAAAGTTGATGCTATTGAAAAGATGCCGTGTCCAAAGGACATTAAGGGTATAAGAAGTTTCCTTGGTCATGCCGGTTTTTATAGGAGGTCCATTAAAGACTTCTCAAAAATTTCTAGGCCTCTTACTAATCTCTTACAAAAAGATGTTCCTTTTGTCTTTCATGATGATTGTGTAGAAGCATTTGAAATACTTAAGAAAGCCTTGATTTCTACACCTATTGTTCAACCACTTGATTGGAATTTACCCTTTGAAATTATGTGTGATGCTAGTGATTATGTTGTAGGTTGTTCTAGGACAAAGAGTTGATAAGAAATTAAATGTTATCCAATATGCTAGTAAAACTCTAGACAGTGCCCAGAGAAATTAAGCTACTACTGAAAAAGAATTTTTAGCGGTTGTATTTGCTTATGATAAGTACAGACCTTATATTGTTGATTCTAAAGTAACTGTTCACACTGATCATGCTGCTATTAAATATCTTATGGAAAAGAAAGATGCTAAACCTAGACTTATTAGATGGGTTCTCTTGCTACAAGAATTTGATTTGCATATTATTGATAAAAAGGGAGCTGAGAACCCTGTTGCAGACAACTTGTCTAGGTTATAGAATGTTCTTGATGACCCACTACCTATAGATGATAGCTTTCCTGATGAACAATTAGCTGTCATAAATGCTTCTCGTACTGCTCCATGGTATGCTGATTATGCTAATTACATTGTTGCTAAATTTATACCACCTAGTTTCACATACCAGCAAAAGAAAAAGTTTTTCTATGATTTAAGACATTACTTCTTGGATGACCCACACCTTTATAAAGAAGGAGTAGATGGTGTTATTAGACGTTGTGTACCTGAGCATGAACATGAGCGGATCCTAGGCAAGTGTCACTCCGAGGCTTATGGAGGACACCACGCTGGAGATAGAACTGCACACAAGGTATTGCAATCTGGTTTTTATTGGCCTACACTTTCCAAAGATGCTCGTAAATTTGTCTTGTCTTGTGATGAATGTCAAAGAATCGGTAATATTAGTAGACGTCAAGAAATGCCTATGAACTATTCACTTGTTATTGAACCATTTGATGTTTGGAGCTTTGGTTATATGGGATCGTTTCCTTCCTCTAACGGGTATACACATATTTTAGTTGCTGTTGATTACGTTACTAAGTGGGTAGAAGCTATTCCGACTAGTAGTGCTGATCATAACACCTCTATTAAGATGCTTAAAGAAGTTATTTTTCCAAGGTTTGGAGTCCCTAGATATTTAATGACTGGTGGTGGTTCACACTTTATTCATGGTTCCTTTCGTAAAATGCTTGCTAACTATGATGTTAATCATAGAATTGCATCTCCATACCACCCACAGTCTAGTGGTCAAGTAGAACTGAGTATTAGAGAGCTCAAATTAATTTTGCAAAAGACTGTTAATAGATCTAGAAAGAATTGATCCAAGAAACTTGATGATGCATTATGGGCCTATAGAACTGCATATAAAAATCCTATGGGTATGTCTCCGTATAAAATGGTTTATGGAAAAGCATGTCACTTACCTCTCGAACTAGAACATAAGGCATATTGGGCCATTAAAGAGCTCTATTATGATTTCAAACTTGCCGGTGAAAAGAGACTATTTGACATTAGCTCACTTGATGAGTGGAGAACCCTGGCCTATGAGAATGCTAAACTGTTTAAAGAAAAAGTTAAAAGATGACATGACAAAAGGATACAGAAGCGTGAGTTTAATGTAGGTGATTATGTTTTGTTATATGATGACCCACAAGTATAGGGGATCTATCGTAGTCCTTTTGATAAGTAAGAGTGTCGAACCCAACGAGGAGTAGAAGGAAATGATAAGCGGTTTCCAGCAAGGTATTCTCTGCAAGTACTGAAATAAGTGGTAACAGATAGTTTTGTGATAGGATAATTTGTAACGAGCAACAAGTAAAAAAAGTAAATAAAGTGCAGCAAGGTGTCCCAATCCTTTTTGTAGCAAAGGACAAGCCTGGACAAACTCTTATATAGAGAAAAGCGCTCTTGAGGACACATGGGAATATCATCAAGCTAGTTTTCATCACGTTCATATGATTCACGTTCGGTACTTTGATAATCTGATATGTGGGTGGACCGGTGCTTGGGTACTGTCCTTACTTGGACAAGCATCCCAATTATGGTTAACCTCTATTGCAAGCATCCGCAACTACAACAAAAGTATTAAGGTAAACCTAACCATAGCATGAAACATATGGATCCAAATCAGCCCCTTACGAAGCAACGCATGAACTAGGTTTAAGCTTCTGTCACTCTAGCAACCCATCATCTACTTATTACTTCCCAATGCCTTCCTCTAGGCCCAAATAATGGTGAAGTGTTATGTAGTCGACGTTCACATAACACCACTAGAGGAGAGACAGCATACATCTCATCAAAATATCGAACGAAGACCAAATTCACATGACTACTAATAGCAAGACTTCTCCCATGTCCTCAGGAACAAACGTAACTACTCACAAAGCATATTCATATTCATAATCAGAGGAGTATTAATATGCATATAGGATCTGAACATATGATCTTCCACCAAATAAACCAACTACCATCAACTACAAGGAGTAATTAACACTACTAGCAACCCACAGGTACCAACCCGGACTTGGAGACAAGAATTGGATACAAGAGATGAACTAGGGTTTTGAGAGGAGATGGTGCTGGTGAAGATGTTGATGGAGATTGCCCTCTCCCGATGAGAGGAGCGTTGGTGATGACGATGGCGATGATTTCCCCCTCCCGGAGGGAAGTTTCCCTGACAGAATGGCTCCACCAGAGCCCTAGATTGGTTCCGCCAAGGTTCCGCCTCGTGGCGGCAGAGTTTCGTCCGAGAAGATGGCTTATGATTTTTTTCTCATCGAAAGACCTCATATAGCAGAAGATGGTCATCGGAGGGCCACCAGGGGGCCCACGAGGTAGGGGGCGCACCCAGGGGGTAGGGCGCGCCCCCACCCTCGTGGGCAGGGTGTGGCCCCCTGGTGAACTTCTTGCGCTCAGTATTTTTTATATATTTGGAAAACGTCTTCCGTGAAGTTTCAGGACTTTTGGAGCTGTGCAGAATAGGTCTCTAATATTTGCTCCTTTTCCAGCCCAGAATCCAAGCTGCCGGCATTCTCCCTCTTTATGTAAACCTTGTAAAATAAGAGAGAATAGGCATAAGTATTGTGACATAATGTGTAATAACAGCCCATAATGCAATAAATATTGATATAAAAGCATGATACAAAATGGATGTATCAACTCCCCCAAGCTTAGACCTCACTTGTCCTCAAGCGAAAGCCGAAATCGAAAAATATGTCCACATGTTTAGAGATAGAGGTGTCGATAAAAGTAAAATACGGACATGAGGGCATCATGATCATTCTTAGAACAGCAACTTACATAATTCTTGTCATATGATTTCTTATGCTAGAGTAGTAATTCAATCACAATTTCAAGTATGAATCATAAACTTCACTGAAAACTAACAAACTATAATCTCAGTCATTGGAGCAATTGCAATTTATCATAACATAGGAAAGAGTCAATATATAAGAGCTTTTCAGCAAGTCCACATACTCAACTATCATAGTCTTTCACAATTGCTGACACTCACGCAATACTTATGGGTATGGAGTTTTAATCGGACACAGAGAAAGATAGGGGCTTATAGTTTTGCCTCCCAACGTTTTACCTCAAGGGTAATGTCAACAATAATAGTTCATGAAAACTCACATTCAATTAGTCATATATACCAGGCTCTTTCCAACATACTATGCTTGCCAAAGGATAAAATGTAAAAAAGGAAGGGTGAAGATCACCATGACTCTTATGCAAGGTAGGAGGTAAAGGTAAAAGATAGGCCCTTCGCAGAGGGAAGCAGAGGTTGTCATGCGCTTCTATGGTTGGATGCACAAAATCTTAATGCGAAAGAATGTCACTTTATATTGCCACTTGTGATATGGACCTTTATTATGCAGTCTGTCGCTTTTATTTCTTCCATATCACACGATCATATAAAGCTTATTTTCTCCCACACTAATAAGTCATACATATTTAGAGAGCAATTTTTATTGCTTTGCACCGATGACAACTTACTTGGAGGATCTTACTCAATCCATAGGTAGGTATGGTGGACTCTCATGGTTTAAGGGTATTTGGAAGCACAAGTAGTATCTCTACTTGGTGCAATGAATTTGGCTAGCATGAGGGGGAAAGGCAAGCTCAGCCATGTTGGATGATCCATGACAATATAATTTATCTCAGATGTAAGAAAACATAACCCATTACGTTGTCTTCCTTGTCCAACGTCAACTCTTTAGCATGTCATATTTTAATGAGTGCTCACAATCATAAAAGATGTCCAATATAGTATATCTATATGTGAAGACCTCTCTTCCTTTATTACTTCCTATTAATTGCAACGATGACCAAAACTATGTTTGTCAACTTTCAACAACTTTTATTCATCATACTTTTTCTATGTGAGCTCATTACTCTCCATGAGATCCATATGATCTCTTTGTTTCTTTTATTTCTTTCTCTTTTCTTTTATTCACTTAGGATCATGGCAAAACAATCAAGCCCTTGACTTAACACTAATCTTTATTATATATAGCTCACGGACTCGATTACATAGAAGGATCATAATGCAAAAACTCACAACTAGATCATACTAAGAACTTTTATTCTACTAGATCAAGATATTACCAAAAGGATCGAACTAAGAAAAACGGTAAAGATAAAAGTGATGGTGATACGATACCGGGGCACTCCCCCAAGCTTGGCAGTTGCCAAGGGGAGTGCCCATACCAGATACTCAATTCTTCTTTGTTGGTGGAGAAGGTGATGGTTTTGTTGATGGTGTAGGCTTGTCATCCTTCTTCCAAGGCATAGGCTCACCATCATAGAAGGATGATCGAGTCTCCTGAAACCTCAAATCTACAGCCAAACTCATCCTCTTGAATCTATATTCATACTCACAGTTTTGATTTTGCAGGTCATGGATCTGGGCTTGGAGGTGCTCATTTTTCTCATGAAGCTTGAAGATGGACTCCCCAATGTCCTTGACGTCCAGCTTGTGGTTGTTGGTGAACTCCGTGATCATAATGTGATTGGAATCGAGTCCACGCTCCACCATCTCCTGACACTTGAAAACTTCTTGCTCCAATGCCTCGAGCCTTGCCTCCGTGCTTTCGGTCTTCCTTGGTCCCTCAACATCGCGGATGTGCAACAACCCCTCACGCATCTCAATGGTTTGAGGGTGTTGCAGCACCTCTGCGAGGTAGGGGTTGATGACCTTCTCGAAGAACTGGTCCTTGGGGGCACTTGAAGCCGACATGATGACCTGGATCTATCAAAAAAAACAGCTCGAAACAAAGACAGGAGATTTTTGCGTGATACAGGAGTCAAAACCTCCAAAAGATTATATAATCATTTTTTACTGACCAAAATACGTGTCATGTAAGAAAACGGAGTCCGGAAAGCGCACGAGGTGCCCACGAGCTAGGGGGCGCACCCTCCACCCTCGTGGAGCCCTCGTGTCCTTCCCGGACTGCTTCTTATTTTTCTATTTTTCTAAATATTCCAAAACGGAGAAATATTGCCTTAAAAACTGTTTTGGAGTCGGTTTACTTACCGTACCACATTTCGATTCCTTTTCGGAGTCTGAAACGTTCCGGAAAGTGTCCCTTATGTATTCCTCCGGGGTTATGGTTTCAATAACATTGGTTTCAACATTTATGGGATTACCTGAGATATCATGTTTGATTCTTTGACCGTTCACCACCTTCGGATTTGTGCATTCAATGTTCTTGATTTTTATGGCACGGAATGATAGACCTCCTCGATAACATAAGGACCTTCCCATTTAGAGAGAAGTTTTCCTGCAAAAAATCTTAAACGAGAGTTGTATAGCAATACATAATCACCTACATTAAACTCACGCTTTTGTATCCTTTTATCATGCCATCTTTTAACTTTTTTTTAAACAACTTGGCATTTTCATAGGCTTGGGTTCTCCATTCATCGAGTGAGCTAATATCAAATAACCTCTTCTCACCGGCAAGTCTAAAATCATAATTGAGCTCTTTAATAGCCCAATATGCCTTGTGTTCTAGTTTGAGAGGTAAGTGACATGCTTTTCCATAAACCATTTTATACGGAGACATACCCATAGGATTTTTATATGCAGTTCTATAGGCCCATAATGCATCATCAAGTTTCTTGGACCGATTCTTTCTAGACCTATTGACAGTCTTTTGTAAAATTAATTTGAGTTCTCTATTACTCAATTCTACTTGACCACTAGACTGAGGGTGATAAGGAGATGCAATTCTATGATTAACATCATACTTGGCAAGCATTTTACGGAAAGCACCATGAATAAAATGTGAACCACCATCAGTCATTAAATATCTAGGGACTCCAAATCTTGGAAAAATAACTTCTTTAAGAATTTTAATAGAAGTGTTATGACCAGCACTACTAGTTGGAATAGCTTCTACCCACTAAGTAACGTAATCAACAACAACTAAAATATGTGTATATCCATTAGAGGAAGGAAATGGTCCCATATAGTCAAAGTCCCAAACATCAAATGGTTCAATAATGAGTGAATAGTTCATAGGCATTTCTTGACGTCTACTAATATTACCAATTCTTTGACATTCATCACAAGATAAGACAAACTTACGGGCATCCTTGAAGAGAGTAGGCCAATAAAAACCAGATTGCAATACCTTGTGTGCAGTTCTATCTCCAGCATGGTGTCCTCCATAAGCTTCAGAGTGACACTTGCGTAAGATCTGTTCCTGTTCATGCTCAGGTACACAACGTCTAATAACACCATCTACTCCTTCTTTATAAAGATGTGGGTCATCCCAAAAGTAATGCCTCAAATCATAGAAGAACTTTTTCTTTTGCTGGTATGTGAAACTAGGTGGTATGAATTTGGCAACAATGTAATTAGCATAATCAGCATACCATGGAGTAGTATGAGAAGCATTTATGACATTTAATTGCTCATCAGGAAAGCTATCATCAATAGGTAGTGGGTCATCAAGCTAATTTTTCTAACCTAGACAAGTTGTCTGCAACAGGGTTCTCAGCTCCCTTTCTATCAACAATATGTAAGTCAAATTCTTGTAGCAAGAGAACTCATCTAATAAGTCTAGGTTTAGCATCTTTATTTTCCATAAGATATTTAATAGTAGCATGATCAGTGTGAATAGTTACTTTAGAATCAACAATATAAGGTCTGAACTTACCACAAGCAAATACAACTGCTAAAAATTCTTTTTCAGTAGTAGCATAATTTCTTTGAGCATTGTCTAGGGTTTTACTAGAATATTGAATAACATTTAATTTCTTATCAACTCTTTGCCCTAGAACAACACCTACAGCATAATCACTAGCATCACACATAATTTCAAAGGGTAAATTCCAATCAGGTGGTTGAACAATAGGTGCAAAGATCAATGCTTTCTTAAGTATTTCAAATGCTTCTACACAATCATCATCAAAGACAAATGGTATATCTTTTTGTAATAAATTAGTCAGAGGCCGAGAAAATTTTGAGAAGTCCTTAATGAACCTCCTATAAAATCCGGCGTGACGAAGGAAACTTCTTATACCTTTGATGTCCTTGGGACATGGCATCTTTTCAATAGCATCAACCTTGGCTTTATCAACCTCAATACCTCTTTCAGAAACCTTATGCCCCAAGACAATACCTTCATTAACCATAAAGTGGCACTTTTCCCAATTCAAGACAAGATTAGTTTCTTCACATCTCTGCAAAACTCGATTAAGTTTGCTCAAGCAATCATCAAAAGAAGATCCATAGACGGAAAAATCATCCATGAAAACCTCACAAATCTTTTCACAAAAGTCAGAGAATATAGCCATCATGCATCTTTGAAAGGTAGCAGGTGCATTACATAAACCAAAAGGCATACGTCTATAAGCAAAAGTACCAAAAGGGCAAGTAAAAGTAGTCTTTGATTGATCCTTGGCTGACATAGGTATTTGAGAGAAACCAGAATAACCATCTAGAAAGGAAAAATGTGTATGTTTGGATAATCTTTCTAGCATTTGATCGATAAAAGGTAAGGGGTAATGATCCTTTTTAGTGGCCTTATTTAATTTGCGGAAATCAATTACCATCCTATAACCTGTAATAATTCTTTGAGGAATCAATTCATCTTTATCATTAGGAACGACAATAATACCTCCCTTCTTAGGGACACAATGGACAAGACTTACCCACTGACTACCAGCAACGAGATAGATTATACCTGCCTCAAGGAGCTTTATT
Organism: Triticum aestivum; assembly: GCF_018294505.1. Lineage (NCBI taxonomy): Eukaryota > Viridiplantae > Streptophyta > Magnoliopsida > Poales > Poaceae > Triticum > Triticum aestivum. The sequence goes on from NC_057812.1 coordinate 275,991,238, forward strand.
ATTTCTTTTCTTACCACTTCTTTCATTTTAGGATTCAGCCGTCGTTAATGATCACGAACTGGTTTAGCATCTTCTTCCAAATTTATTTTATGTTGACATAGAGTGGGACTAATGCCCTTAAGATCATCAAGAGTATACCCAATAGCAACACGGTGCTTCTTCAGAGTTTTCAATAATCTCTCTTCCTCATGCTCGGAAAGGTTAGCACTAATAATAACAGGATATATCTTTTTCTCATCAAGATAAGCATATTTAAGAGTATCAGACAATGGTTTAAGCTCAAACACAGGATCACCCTTGGGTGGAGGAGAATCCCCTAGAATTTCAACAGGCAAATTGTGTTTCAGAATAGGTTCCTGTTTAAAGAATACTTCATCTATTTCCCTTCTTTCATTCATAAACATATCATTTTCATGGTCTAGCAAATATTGTTCTAAAGGATCACTAGGAGGTACGGCAATAGAAGCAAGACCAATAATTTCATCCTTACTAGGTAATTCTTCTTCATGGTATTGTCTACTAAATTTAGAGAAATTAAATTCATGAGACATATCATCTAAACCGATTGTAACAACATCCTTTTTGCAATCTATCTTAGCATTAACAGTGTTTAAGAAGGGTCTACCAAATATAATGGGACAAAAGCTATCTTGTGGGGAACCAAGAACAAGAAAATCAGCAGGATATTTTGTTTTCCCACACAAGACTTCAACATCTCTAACAATTCCCATTGGTGAAATAGTATCTCTATTAGCAAGTTTAATTGTGACATCAATATCTTCTAACTCAACAGGTGCAATATCATGCATAATTTCTCTATATAGGCCAATAGGTATTGCACTAGCACTGGCACCCATATCACATAAGCCATGATAACAATAATCTCCTATTTTAACAGAAATAACAGGCATGCCTACCACAGGTCTAGGTTTATCATTAGCACAAGGTTTAGCAATTCTAGCAGTTTCATCACAGAAATAAATAACATGCCCATCAATATTATCAGACAAGAGATCTTTAACAATAGCAATATTAGGTTCAACTTTAACTTGCTCAGGAGGTGTATAAGTTTTAATATTGCTTTTACGAACCACAGTTGAATCTTTAGCATGATCCTTTATCCTAACAGGGAAAGGTGGTTTCTCAATATAAGAAGTAGGAACAACAGGATCATTATAAGTGATAATCTTTTCTTCAACTTTAATAGGTGCAGCTACTTTTACTTCTATGGGAGGATGATATTTAAACCACTTCTCCTTGGGTAGATCAACATAAGTAGCAAAAGATTCACAGAAAGAAGCTACTATCTCAGAGTCAAGTCCATATTTAGTGCTAAATTTACGGAAAACATCGGTATCCATAAAAGATTTAACACAATCAAACTTAGGTGTCATACCTGACTCCTTACCTTCGTCGACGTCCCAATCTTCAGAGTTGCGTTTAATTCTTTCCAATAATTCCCATTTGAATTCAATAGTCTTCATCATAAAAGAGCCAGCACAAGAAGTATCAAGCATGGTGCCATTGTTATCAGAAAGCCAAGCATATAAATTTTGAATAATCATCTCTCTTGAGAGCTCATGGTTGGGGCATGAATATAACATTGATTTAAGCCTCCCCCAAGCTTGAGCGATGCTTTCTCCTTCGCGAGGCCAAAAATTATATATATAATTGCAATCACGATGAACAAGATGCATAGGATAAAACTTCTGATGAAATTCCAATTTCAATCGTTTATAGTTCCATGACCCCGTATCATCACATAGCCTATACCATGTCAATGCATCTTCCTTCAAAGATAAAGGGAAGAACTTCTTCTTAACAACATCTCCAGGTACACCTGCAAGCTTAAATAATCCACAAACTTCATCAATGTATATTAGGTGCTCATCAGGATGCATTGTTCCATCTCCTGCAAAAGGATTAGCTAGCAGTTTTTCTAACATACCCGAAGGAAATTCAAAGCAGACATTTTCATTTTCATTTTCAATAGGTTCAGTTGGTTGAAGAGAAACTCTTTGCTCTACTGGTCGGGGTGAAGATACCCCGAACAAGCCCCTCAGAGGATTACTTTCCATAGTAACAAGTGACACTAAATTTCAGCACACTATATAAATTTTTCCTTACCAAATTCCACCTACCAAAGGTGCTTCACTCCCCGGCAATGGCGCCAGAAAAGAGTCTTGATGACCCACAAGTATAGGGGATCTATCATAGTCCTTTCTATAAGTAAGAGTGTCGAACCCAACAAGGAGCGGAAGGAAATGATAGCGGTTTCCAGCAAGGTATTCTCTGCAAGTACTGAAATAAGTGATAACGGATATTTTTGTGATAGGATAATTTGTAACGAGCAACAAGTAACAAAAGTAAATAAAGTGCAGCAAGGTGGCCCAATCCTTTTTGTAGCAAAGGACAAGCCTGGACAAACTCTTATATAGAGAAAAGCGCTCTTGAGGACACATGGGAATATCATCAAGCTAGTTTTCATCACGTTCATATGATTCACGTTCGGTACTTTGATAATCTGATATGTGGGTGGACCGGTGCTTGGGTACTGTCCTTACTTGGACTAGCATCCCACTTATGGTTAACCTCTATTGCAAGCATCCGCAACTACAACAAAAGTATTAAGGTAAACCTAACCATAGCATGAAAGATATGGATCAAAATCAGCCCCTACGAAGCAACGCATAAACTAGGGTTTAAGCTTCTGTCACTCTAGTGTAGCGACCCGACCTCAAACGGTCAAGTCTCTGTGCTTCAGTGTCATCCCTGGATCGGTAATGCTGACACACAGTACTCGAAGGATTTAAAACAGACTAGCAATCACACACTTATTACATCGGATGTCTCAAAAGAGAACTTATTATAATAAATATGACTTAAGGCCATCTAATACGATAACAGCGGAAGGCTTGGAAGATAAAGTGAGTCCATCAACTCCAACGGCATAGCTGAGTTGCATGGCAACGACCTAACGAATCGTACTCCTCGTCTAAAAAGTCTGCAACATAATATGTTGTAGCCCGAAAATGGGTCAGCACATGGAATATGCTCGCAAAGTAACACAGTAGTGCAAGAACATAATAATGCTATCACTACATGCATATTTGGCTGGTGGAAAGCTCTATGGTTATAGCTTTTGCGAAAAGCCAGTTTTTCCCTAAAACAAAGGAATAGATTTTAACTTTACTCTCATGGTAGTTGAAACATCATTGAGAAGGTTCCTCCAACTCAATCCCAATTAAAGTGATTAACAACCCAACAATATTAACTAAGAGTGATAAGATACTTAAGATACTCCAAGTACTAGATACTCAAGATTGTCCATAACCGGGGACACGACTAATCACGATTAGTTTATACACTCTGCAGAGGATTGCACACTTTTCCCCACAAGACTCGATCGCCTTCGTTGGATTTCTCGCACTACATGGTGTTTGAGAAACGGATGACCGAGACACAGTCTTTCAGAAACATTAACTCTCTACTCCGGGTAGACCATACCAAACCTACAAACCCACTACCCGCTGATCTACCTCTTCAAGAGCTTCACATAACTTACTCAACTATGCTAGATCCCATAATAGCTTGTGGCTGCACACGGAAGTTTCTAGCATGTATCATCTCAGTTCCCTTTGAGCCTGGGTGGCGGTCCATAGGAAGATCACACGGGTACTCCGGGATTTCCAAAAATACAGGCAACACTGGGTACTCTAGGTGCCTCAATCCAGCCAGATGTATATTTAAGTTGCCACCTTAAGTTAAACCATTAATTAACAATCTCACATCTGTCATGGATTTCACTCACCCAAACCACGTCTACGAGCATAGCATATCAATATAAGCAACGCATAGAAGTAACTCCCAGGGTTTGAATGTAACAGGGTAATAGGTTCTACCTCATCAACTACTTCCCAACTCACATGTTAATAACATCCTAACCATGCAATGTTTGAGGATTGGAACTAATGCATAAAAACTGGTGATAAAGAGATATGATCAAAGTGTTACTTGCCTTGCTAACGAACAGCGTAACCTAGAGACTCCAAATAACACGCTTCACACTCCGGGAATTCTATCGCAAACAAACAATAGCATACATAAGCAATCAAGCTAAGAAGCATGGATAAAACTCAAATAAGAAGATCTAACCGGAAAGTTCAACTTAAGAACTCCGGTTTGCAAAAAGAATCAAATCAAACGGAGCAACGAAACTCAAATGGCGAAACAAACAAGAGCCATTTACTAATCTGACCTAAGGTCAATTTTTACAGTACCAAAATCTTGTTCAAGTTGGTTAAGCGGAAAGAGGGTCTCGAGACGAAGATCTAGGCGTTTGAATCGCCTGATTCCGACTAACAAGCGAAAAGATAAACCGAAACGAAAATCGGATCAGAAATCGCGATCGAGAATAATCGCGGAAAAAATCTGATAATAGAAAACTGACGAACAGGCTAAAGAACGAGCGTTCGTTATCTGCAACTAATGAGCGAAAAATGTTCGTTAAAACGAACATACGGACGAACATCCATTAAATAGAGAAACTGGGAAAAGCCGGCGAACCGATCAAAAAAGAACGAACTAGGGGTTTCTTAAAAAAACCCGAATCGGTTTTCTTAAAAAAACGGCGGCGGTGAAACGGCGCATTACCTCTCCGGCGAGGCTCCGGCGAGGCGGGGCTCAGGCGGCGGTGCGGTGGCTAGCAGGGCGGCGAGGCAAGGCGACGCGGCGCGGCGGTGGCGGTGGTGCAACGGCGAC
>NC_057812.1:275996277-276004481 GCF_018294505.1 Triticum aestivum
CTCGGGGCTGCGGGGCGGCGGCAGTATATAAAGGGGGGAGAGGTGGCTTGGAGGAGGGGGCAAGGCGGCGGCGGAGGAGTCCGGCTCGGACTCCCGTCCGAGTCGGCGGCGGCGGCGCGCGCATCCTGGGGAAAGGCGGTGGCCCCGGGAGGTTGGGCCGGCCTGGCTGGGTTTCGGCCCAGTCAGTGCCCGAAGCTCTTTTTTTAAACAATTCCGCCGAACAGAAAAAAATCCTAGAGAATAAAATAAAAATCTAAAAATGCCAAAACAAATTTTCGCCATCTAAATGAAATATTTAGAACTAGATGAACATTTTCTTGGCCCTAAAATGCAATTTTGAAAAACGTGCAATTTTTCTAATTGCAAATAAAATCCAAATAAAATCAAATAAATGATTTTAAATTTTTCCTCCAATATTTCAATTATTTTGGAGAAGTCATATTATCTCCTCTCATATATTTCATTATGAAATATTTTTTCGGAGAGAAAAATAATCAAAATCAAAAGTCCTCGTTTCATTATTTGATAAAAACAAAATATGAAAACCGAGAAATCCCCAACTCTCTCTGAGGGTCCTTGAGTTGCTTAGGATTTTGAAGATTGCGGAACGAAAATGCAATAAAATATGATATGCATGAATGACCTATGTATAACATTCCAAATTGAAAGTTTGGGATGTTACAAACCTACCCCTTAGGATGAATCTCGCCCTCGAGATTCGGGTTGGCTAGAAAATAGGTGTGGGTGGTCTTTGCGAAGATCATTCTCTCGTTCCCAGGTGGCTTCATCCTCGGTATGGTGACTCCACTGAACTTTGCAGAACTTAATAACCTTGTTGCGGGTGACTCGGCTGGCAAACTCAAGAATCTTAACTGGCTTTTCCTCATAAGTCAAATCACTGTCCAACTGAATCGCCTCCAAGGGTACTGTATCTCTTAACGGTATATCGGCCATCTCAGCATGACACTTCTTCAACTGTGAAACGTGGACCACGTCATGAACTCCTGACAATCCTTCAGGTAACTCCAACCTGTAGGCAACTTCTCCCATCCGTTCCAAAACACGATACGGTCCTACAAATCTCGGGGCTAACTTTCCTTTAACTCCAAAACGTTTCACATCTCGCAAGCGGGATACTCGCAGATATGCTCTGTCTCCAATTTCATAGGTTACCTCCTTGCGTTTCGAGTCTGCATAACTCTTCTGCCTGGACTGAGAAATCTTCAGTCTATCACGAATCAGCTTAACTTTCTCTTCAGACTCCTTGATCAAGTCCGGTCCAAACAGCTGTCGGTCTCCTACTTCATCCCACATCAACAGCGTTCTGCACATTCGTCCATACAGGGCTTCGAACGGTGCCATCTTCAAACTGGCTTGGTAGCTATTGTTGTATGAGAACTCTGCGTAAGGCAAATTGTCATCCCAACTAGATCCATAATCTAGCGCACAGGCTCTCAACATATCTTCCAGAATCTGGTTGACTCTCTCGGTCTGTCCATCTATCTATGGGTGAAATGCGGTACTGAACTCCAATCTCGTACCCAAATTCTGGTGTAACTAATGCCAAAACTTTGAGGTAATCTGCGTTCCTCTATCTGATATGATGGTCCTCGGAACTCCATGCAGACATATGATCCTGGACATATATATCTTGGCCAACTTTGCACTTGTATACGTGGTTTTCACTGGGATAAAGTGAGACACTTTGGTCAAGCGATCAACTACTACCCATATGGAATCATATCCTGATTTGGTCCTGGGCAATCCGGTGATAAAGTCCATGCCAAGTTTATCCCACTTCCATTCGGGTATTGGCATAGGCTGTAACAATCCTGCCGGCTTTTGATGCTCTGCCTTCACTCTCTGACATACATCACATACGGCTACATACTTGGCAATATCCTTCTTCATACCCGTCCACCAAAAAAGTTCCTTCAAATCCAAATACATCTTGGTGTTTCCAGGGTGTATCGAGTATGGTGAGTCATGGGCCTCCTGTAGTATCAACTTCCTGATCTCTGTGTTATTGGGCACGTATATCCGGTCCTCAAACCATAAGGTATCGTGCTCATCCTCACGAAAACCTTTGGCCTTTCCTTTGCTCATTTTCTCCTTTATCTCGGCAATCTCTTTGTCATCCTTCTGAGCTTCTCGAATCTTACCCAACAATGTCGACTGAACTTCCATTGTTGGAACAAAACCTCTAGGAACAATCTCTAATCGAAGTTCCATGATATCCTCTGCTAACTCCTTTGGCACTCCCTTACTTGCAAGGATATTAGCATAACTCTTCCGGCTCAAAGCTTCTGCTACGACATTGGCCTTTCCTGGATGATAGTGCAGCTTCATGTCTTAATCCTTTATAAGCTCCAACCATCTCCTCTGCCTAAGGTTCAGTTCCTTCTGCGTGAAGATGTACTTCAAACTCTTATGATCCGTGTACACATCACAACAGTTTCCAATAAGGTAATGTCTCCAAGTCTTTAATGCATGCACTACGGCTGCTAGCTCCAAATCATGCATGGCATAATTCAACTCGTGAGGTTTTAGTTGTCGCGAGGCATACAAAAACTCTTCCGTCCTGCATGAGCACACATCCAAGTCCCAAGCGAGAGGCGTCACAATACACTTGGAAATTCTTATGTATATCTGGCAGCGTTAGCATTGGGGCTGTAGTCAAACGTTTCTTCAACTCCTGGAAACTTGCCTCGCAATCTTCCATCCATTTAAACTTAGTATCCTTCTTCAATAACTCTGTCATTGGCTTCACAATCTTGGAAAAATTCTCAATGAATCTCCGATAGTATCCTGCGAGTCCAAGAAAACTACGGATCTCGCTAACTAAAGTGGGTGCTAACCATTCAGTGACTGACTGAACCTTGCTGGGGTCTACTGCTATACCTTCTCCTGATATAACATGTCCAAGGAATCCGACTTCCTTCAACCAAAACTCGCATTTGCTGAACTTGGCATACAACTGGTGTTCCCTGAGTTTCTCGAGAACTGATCGCAAATGCTCCTTGTGCTCCTCTTCATTCTTTGAGTATACCATAATATCATCAATAAACACCACAACAAACTTGTCCAAATATTCCATGAATACCTTGTTCATCATGCTCATGAAATAGGCAGGGGCGTTAGTCAGTCCAAACGACATGACCATATACTCATATAATCCGTAACGAGTGGTGAATGTTGTCTTTGGTATATCTTTCTCTCGAATCTTCAACTGATGGTATCCCGATTGCAAATCAATCTTCGAAAACACCTTAGCTCCTTGCAGCTGATCAAACAGATTATTGATCATCGACAATGGGTAGTTGTTCTTGATCCTCACTTCATTCAAGGCCCGATAATCAACAACCATTCTTAGGGATTTATCCTTCTTCTCAACCAAAAGCACTAGGGCTCCCCAAGGTGATGAACTCCTTCGAATGTATCCTTTCTCCAATAGCTCCTTGATCTGTTTCTTAATTTCCTCCAGATCATTCGCGGGCATCCGATAGGGTCTCTTGGATATTGGCCCGGTACCTGGCAGTAGCTCTATTAAAAACTCGATGTATCGATCCGGTGGCATGCCTGGTAACTCCTCTGGAAAAACATCCGGGTAATCCCTCACTACAGGCACTTCCTCCTGAACAACTCCCATGTGGGTATTCACTTGGCTCCTCCTAGGCACATGCCTAGATACATGCTTAATCATTTTCCCTTCGGGGTGGCGAGATAAATAGACTTACTAGCACAGTCAATACTTCCTCCATATTTTGACATCTAGTCCATGCCTAATATCACATCCAATCCTTGTGACTCCAAGATAATTAGGTCGGACGGAAAAACATGGGTGCCAATGGTTAGGGGTGCCTGGTCGCACCATCGACTAGCCATATACTCTGCTCCAGGTGAACTCACTAAGAGCAGGTTTCTAAGGGTTTGGTTTGGTAGTTTAAACTTATCCACGAATCCCCTGGATATGTATGAATGCGATGCACCAGTATCAAATAGAACAAGAGCGGTAAATGAATTAACCAAAAACTTAGCTATTACCGCGTCCGGCTGCTCTTCAACCTCCTCCACGTTAATGTGGTTCACTTGTCCTTTGTTGAATGGATTGGGCTTCTTCCCAGCGCTCCCATTTCCATTTCCATTCTTTCCTTCAGGGCACTCCGTGGCATAGTGTCCAGTCTTCCCGCACTTGAAGCAAGTAACGTGACTTAGATCTCTTTTGGCGGGTGTGGCTAGATTGAGGCGGTTCTGATTGTTACTGGCCCCGTTCCCATTCCCATTCTTAGTACCATTGTGGTTATGTGATCCTCCTCCAGTGTGGTTATGACCTCCATGGTTATGAACAAGTCCTCCCGAGTTCGGGGTTAGGCGAGGCTTCTGCTGAGCTCCTGAGTTATACCTCCCTTGTCCATACTTCCTCTTACGGCTCTCAATCTGCTGCTGCTTCCCTTCAATCATAAGAGCCTTATCTACCAACTCCTCGTAGTTGTTGAAGGTTGCTACCATCAACTGCATACTCATTTCATCATTCAGCCCTTCCATAAACTTCTCCTGCTTCGTGGCATCTATGGCCACGTCATCAGGGGCATAGCGAGATAACTTGCTAAACTCATCCACGTACTGAGCCACAGTTCGGTTCCCTTGGTGTTAGTTGCGAAACTCACGCTTCTTCATATTCATGGCTCCAGTTGAGACATGGGCTGTGCGGGAGGCTTGCTGAAATTGGTCCCATGTCACTGTGGCTATGGGGTAGGTGAAAGTGTAATTCTCCCACCATGATGCTGCTGGTCCATCCAACTGATGTGCGACAAAACACACCTTCTCAGCATCAGTGCATACTGCAGTGGTTAACTCCCTTCCAATCCTGCGGAGCCAATCATCTGCTACTATAGACTCGGTGCTACTGGAAAACACCAACGGCTGTAACCTCAGAAAACGGGCTAGGTTGTCCACTAGCGGCGGGTTGTTGTTGTTGTTGTTGTTGTTGTTGTTGTTGTTGTTTTTGTTGTTGTTGTTGTTGTTGTTGTTGTTGTTACCCTGGTTCTGAACTAGCAATTGCATCAAGGTGTTCTGCTGCTGGATCAACTGAGTGAGCTCCGGCGGAAAGGCAAATCCGGGGTCACATCTCGGAGGCATCTGATGGGTTTAGATGGAAGAGATTAGAATAGAATGAGGTCTAATGAGAAGGCACTACCCATATGCACATGAGACAAACACAATCATTTCACTCAATCAATCAAGCAAGGACATACAAGCGGTCTAGAACTATCGCAAAAGTGCTCAACTACTACTAAATACATGGGGGAATACTACTAATCATTGGGTGGTCATCTAGAAATTTTGATCGGTGGAAGACTCCATGATATCAGCTCCAGCTTCGTCTTCAAAGTCATCATCACTAGGGTCGGAGTCGGTGTCGTCGATGATGATGTAGTCCTCCGGACGAATCTCCTTGGGTTCTTCATCTTCTTCTACTAGAGTGGGGTTTCCCATGAATATTCCAATCTTCTTAATCAGGTTTTCATTTTTCTCCAGTAGTGTCGCAATTTCCTCCGCATATCCATCGCGTGTAGACTTAAGTTCTTCTTCCAGCTCGATGATCCTTGTCTTCGCCTTCTTCTAATCTATCATGTCTGCGCACATCTGATTTTCCTGGCGTCGAATGTGTTGGTTTAGTTCCTGGATGAAAGCTGCAATTGATCTATCCTTCCTGGTGCTGATCATCTCCCATTGCTCATCTCGGCGCCCACATATCTGGTAGATGGTGTCCTTAAGATCCTTGTGATATACTTCTCCAATACGTCCCATGGTGATGTGAGCTGCCATACTCTTTCGTAAACTCTAGGTTGGTGCGTTGAAGGAAAATTCTATAGGCTTAGTGACTGGTGTGAAGGTCCTTCCTGGAACTTGTACTTGAATCATACATCACTCCTCTTCTGGTAAAGTGGCGTTGTAGGTCCCGGTGAAGCTTGGTATTCCTATGTTCAGGTACCTAGTGACTTCCTTCAAGTGTCGTCCAAAAGGTGCTTCTTCATCCGGTTGTGCAAACTTGTTCCTTGGGTCCGCCATCCTAAAGAGTGGAAAATGGAGAGGAGTCAGAAATGAGAAGAGAATAGTGATCTAGGGCTTTAGCTTAGTGGTCGTGTCCTACACTCAGCTTGTGCTCTGATACCATCTTTGTAGCGACCCGACCTCAAACGGTCAAGTCTCTGTGCTTCAGTGTCATCCCTGGATCGGTAAGGCTAACACACACAGTACTCGAAGGATTTATAACAGAGTAGCAATCACACACTTATTACATCGGATGTCTCAAAAGAGAACTTATTACAATAAATATGGCTTAAGGCCATCTAATACGATAACAGCGGAAGGCTTGGAAGATAAAGTGAGTCCATCAACTCCAACGGCATAGCTGAGCTGCATGGCAACGACCTAATGAACCTTACTCCTCATCTGAAAAGTCTGCAACATAATACATTGCAGCCCGAAAATGGGTCAACACATGGAATATGCTGGCAAAGTAACACAGTAGAGCAAGAACAGAATAATGCTATCACTACATGCATATTTGGCTGGTGGAAAGCTCTATGGTTACAGTTTTTGCGAAAAGCCAATTTTTCCCTGCAACAAAGGAATAAATTTTAACTTTACTATCATGGTACTTGAAACATCATTGAGAAGGTTCCTCCAACTCAATCCCAATTAAAGTGATTAACAACCCAACAATATTAATTAAGAGTGATGAGATACTTAAGGTACTCCATGTACAAGATACTCAAGATTGTCCATAACCGGGGACACGGCTAATCATGATTAGTTTATACACTTTGTAGAGGTTTGCGCACTTTTCCCCACAAGACTTGATCGCCTCCGTTGGATTTCTCGCACTACATGGTGTTTGAGAAACGGATGACCGAGCACAGTCTTTAAGAAACATTAACTCTCTACTCCGGGTAGACCATACCAAACCTACAAACCCACTACCTGCTGATCTACCTCTTCAAGAGCTTCACGTAACTTACTCAACTATGCTAGAGCCCATAATAGCTTGTGGATGCACACGGAAGCTTCAAGCATGAATCATCTTAGTTCCCTTTGAGCCTGGGTGGCGGTCCATAGGAAGATCACACGGGTACTCCGGGATTTCTAAAAATACAGGCAACACTGGGTACTCCAGGTGCCTCAATCCACCCAGATGTATATTTAAGTTGCCACCTTAAGTTAAACCATTAATTAACAATCTCACATCTGTCATGGATTTCACTCACCCAAACCACGTCTACGAGCATAGCATAGCAATATAAGCAACGCGTAGAAGTAACTCCCAGGGTTTGAATGTAACAGGGTAATAGGTTCTACCACATCAACTACTTCCCAACCCACATGTTAATAACATCCTAACCATGCAATGTTTGAGGATTGGAACTAATGCATAAAAACTGGGTGATAAAGAGATATGGTCAAAGTGTTACTTGCCTTGCTGACGATCCGCGTAACCTAGAGACTGCAAATAACACGCTTCGCACTCCGGGAATTCTATCGCAAACAAACAATAGCATACATAAGCAATCAAGCTAAGAAGCATGGGTAAAACTCAACTAAGAAGATCTAACCGGAAAGTTCAACTTAAGAACTCCGGTTTGCAAAAAGAATCAAATCAAACGGAGCAACGAAACTCAAACGGCGAAAGAAACAAGAGCTGTTTACTAATCTGAACTAAGGTCAAATTTTACAGTACCAAAATCTTGTTCAAGTTGGTTAAGCGGAAAGAGGGTCTCGAGACGAAGATCTAGGCGCTTGAACCGCCTGATTCCGACTAACGAGCGAAAAGAGAAACCAAAACGAAAATCGGATCAGAAAACGCGATCGAGAATAATTGCGGAAAAAATCCGATAAAAAAAACCGACGAACAGGCTAACGAATGAGCGTTCGTTATCTACAACTAACGAGCGAAAACCGTTTGTTAAAACGAACGTATGGACGAATGTCCGCTAAATAGAGAAATCGGGAAAAACCAGCGAACCGATCAAAAAAGAATGAACTAGGGTTTTCTTAAAAAAATTGAATCGGTTTTCTTAAAAAAACCAGCGGCGGCGAAACGGCTCATTACCTCTCCGGCGAGGCGGGGCTCGAGCGGCGGTGCGGCGGCTAGCAGGGTGACGGGGCGAGGCGGCGCGGCGCGGCAAGGGGCGGCGGTGCAG
>NC_057812.1:276005048-276010109 GCF_018294505.1 Triticum aestivum
GGGGGAGATGTGGCTTGGAGGAGGGGGCAAGGCGGCGGCGGAGGAGTCTGGCTCGGACTCCGATCCGAGTCGGCGGCGGCGACGCGCGCGTCCTCAAGAAAGGCGGCGGCGCGGGGAGGTTGGGCCGGCCCGGCTGGGTTTTGGCCCAGTCGGTGCCCGAAGCTCTTTTTTTTTAAACAATTCCGCTGAACATAAAAAAATCCTAGAAAATAAAATAAAAATCTAAAAATGCCAAAACAAATTTTCCCCGTCTAAATAAAATATTTAGAACGAGATGAACATTTTCTTGGCCCTTAAGTGCAATTTTGAAAAACGTGCAATTTTTCTAATTGCAAATAAAATCCAAATAAAATCAAATAAATGATTTTAATATTTTTCCTCCAATATTTCAATTATTTTGGAGAATTCATTTTATCTCCTCTCATATATTTCATTATGAAATATTTTTTCGGGGAGAAAATAATCAAAATCAAAAATCCTCGTTTCATTATTTGATAAAAACCAAATATAAAAACCGGGAAATCCCCAACTCTCTCCGAGGGTCCTTGAGTTGCTTAGGATTTTGAGGATTGCGGAACGAAAATGCAATAAAATATGATATGCATGAATGACCTATATATGTATAACATTCCAAATTAAAAATTTGGGATGTTACATCTAGCAACCCATCATCTACTTATTACTTCCCAATGCCTTCCCCTAGGCCCAAATAATGGTGAAGTGTTATGTAGTCAACATTCACATAACACCACTAGAGGAGAGACAACATACATCTCATCAAAATATTGAACGAAGACCAAATTCACATGACTACTAATAGCAAGACTTCTCCCATGTCCTCAGGAACAAATGTAACTACTCACAAAGCATATTCATGTTCATAATCAGAGGAGTATTAATATGCATATAGGATCTGAACATATGATCTTCCACCAAATAAACCAACTAGCATAAACTACAAGGAGTAATTAACACTACTAGCAACCCACAGCTACCAATCCCGGACTTGGAGACAAGAATTGGATACAAGAGATGAACTAGGGTTTTGAGAGGAGATGGTGCTGGTGAAGATGTTGATGGAGATTTCCCTCTCCCGATGAGAGGAGTGTTGGTGATGACGATGGCGATGATTTTATCGTTGCAGTTCTGGAATACCTGAGTTTAGTTCCCGACATCGAAAATCTCTTTTATGCAGTTGTTGGTGAGATAACCTCGACGCCACCCAGTACTGGGGCGGGAGTTCGGGAGTATTGCCATAACTTGTATAATGGATGCTTTTCGAAGGTTGAGGTAGACGATTTCCGAAGTTTTTCTCGGTTATGTGTTGAAGGATGGATACAGCTGGATGTAGGATTTGCTAGATTTGGGTGAGATATTATGCTTCCCCTGTATCCCCAACACCTGATGGCATAACCGGAAAGGTTCGGGAGTTTCATAGGTGGGAATTCAAGTAGCTCCTAGGATTTCTTTCCAACAGATGTATGATACGAAATTGGGGTTCGACGTCTAGTGGTCCGCCTATTCACGGTTGGTTTTACAGTGGTCTCGTTGTGTCTTAAAGAGTCCTTGGCTATGCCGACTCGGGGACGCTTCGTATGTCATGTGCACTGCCTTGTACATGATGGTGATGTACGATCGAGCCCGTGTAGGCCCCACCACGAAAACTTCGGACGAAATCTCTATCATATGTTTGTTCTGGCTTATTTTGCAAGCCAATCCTTTGTTTTGTTTTGAGTTGTGGTATTCGAGTTGCTTCGAAGTCAAATGTTGATTCCATACCTTTTGCTAAGTGGTGTTCTCGTATTCCTACGGGAGTACTAATCCTTCATGATAATCGAGTTTGTCATGTTAATCCTTTTTAACCGGTGTGTTTCTCTTCAAGTGGATCCGATCATTTCAATATCAGCAAGATCTATTACTAGTTCTTCTCAACGGTGTTGTCTTCATCCCTTCCAAGTTGACTTTGTTTTTTTTCCACCCTCCCACCCTTGTTTTCTTCAAGGATTCAGATTTCTTAATCAAGTATCCACCTTATGGATGCGAGGCCTTTTCATTCCTTTTCCATCAATATCCTTATCCGGTGATTCTCATGAAGATTCTAACGGAGCTTCAAGTTCGTCACTCTTCACTCGTTTTCTTCTCCGGTGGATTCAAGTCAAGTTTTGTTGATCATACATTTTTCCTTGTTTCAATGCTTTCTCATGCCGGTGCACCTCATTATCATTCCACTTCTCGCTATTTATTGTTCTGGAGTGCTCAAGATATCTCGAAGATTCGTGTTTTCATCGTTCAAGTTATTTCGAGGTTCTTTTCTCATTCAAGCCATTTAATTCAACCGGTGCAATCTCCTTTTCAAGAAATCGTTCAACGATGTATCTTTTCAGTGGACCTTAACCCACAGGTCTTTTCCCAGGATCTTACCCGACTCTTCTTATTTTCCCAGCGTTACTCTCAAATTCTTTTCGAAGTTTGACGTAAGAATGATTTATCATCAGTCAAATGTCTTCTCCAAGATCTGTCAAAATCTTTTCATCGTTGGCTCAACCTCTTCATTTTTATTCTTCCGGAGTGTCTAAGTAATTCATGGTGGTGTTTCTCGTCTTCATTCTCGGAATTTTGAAGACCGAAGAAGAGTTTTCCCTTGAATCTTGTTTTGTTCTATCAAAGACTCGTGGTTCTAGCTTGATGCCTCCCTCTCATAATTGTTTTTGATTGTGAGAATTCTTTTCACCTACCGGAGCAATTCAAGATTCTTTTCAGTTTGATTCTTCGAAGGCAACCATTTCGGGTTTATTCATCCTCAGCTTTCAGTTATCATCCTCCAATCTTACCGGTGCATCATTCAAATATTCTCTAATCAGTCGTGAGCCTTTCATTCTCATGTATCAAATTCCCTCAAGTATCCTGATTCGTTCTCTAATTCTTCCCGATGTTTATTTATCTTTTCTTCATTCTTTTTAATTCTTACGGTGGTTCGCTCAAGATTCTTCTTCCTTCATTTATCATATCAATTTATTCGTTGTTTCAATTCTCACGGTGGTTCGTTGAAGATCTTCCCAAGTTTGTGCTATATCTACCTTGATCCTTTCTACGAGAATAAGTAGTATGGAAAATCCGTTGTTTGTCATCAATTTAATTGGTGAAGGATAAGCATAATGTAATTCTTATTCTTGTTTCATTCAAGTGATTAATTCCTTATTCCGGAGCCTCATCAAAATTCTTGGTTTCAATTGTTTAATCTTTTCTTTTCCGGAGTTCCAAGCTCTCTCAATTTATTTCATCGCGAAGATCCATCTAATCATTGCAAGGATTCACCTTGTGTTTTCAACTTCTTTTTCTTCTCGTTATCTTTTTGTTACCGGAGTTCTTCATGAAGGTTCTACATGATGGTTTCATCAATGATTTAATTTCCTTCTCGAAGTGTTCATCAACATTCTTTTCTAAGGAGCTCAAGCATTCTTCATCTTGCTATCCGGAGTGCAATTCTTTCTTCCGTACTATTGGAGGTGGTATTATGTCATTCTTGATAATTTGAGTTCATGTTTTCATGATTCACATGTTGTCAAGAATGGGATATTCTAAATCCTTCAATCTCGTCATTGGAGTTATCTTGGGTTATATTTCACCTAAAGCCTTCCCTAAGGATTGTTGCTATAATGGTGCTCATATATGATCCAAGTTCTTCATTATCCTCCCAGTGAGATAAGTTTCTTGTCTCCTTGTTCATATCAATCCAATTCTTCTTCCCGTGAGTGGCAGGTGGTCACCTCATAATTTGAGATGTATTCCATAAGACCATATCAAGTTTATCCTTTTCATTGTTGGTTTTCCAACAATTCCGTTCTAGCTTTTGGTGTCAGCGTGCTCCCTCAAGATCGTGTTTCCCTTTGTTCACTCCATTCCATTCTTACTTTTGTTCCGGAGCCATTGTGATGTTTCTCTCTTCAAGCCATCTTCTGGTCTTGTCAAGATCATGTTTGATTCGTGCCTATCCTTTCAACCGGAGTGTTGTGTCCTTTTGCTCAAGCTCTTTCTTTTTATCAAGTCTTGTATCACTTTTCAACCGGAGTGCTGACCGAAGTTGTTCTCCCAAATTCCTCTTTTCAAACGGAGTGTTCTCAACTTCGTTCATCTCCGTCGTATTCTTTTCTCGAAATGGCTTAACCTCTTCAAGGTTCGTGGTTTCACTCGTTTGTCAAAGAAGCAACTTTAGTTTTACCTCTTCTCTTTCTCTTCCGTTGTCCCTCCAGTGCCATTCTAGATCTCGGGACGAGATCCTCTCGTAGTGGTGGAGTGTTGAAGCGCCCCGGGACCGATGTGCTAGGTGTCCTCCAGTTATTCGCTGTTGTTGCCTTGTCATTGCTTGCATGTCATGCATTGCATATCATGTCATCATGTGCATTTCATTTGCATACGTGTTCGTCTCATGCACCCGAGCATTTTCCCCGTTGTCCGTTTTGCATTCCAGTGCTTCTATCTCCTCCGGTGGTCCTTTCTACCTTCCTTTCGTGTGTGGGGGTTAAACATTTCCGGATTGGACCGAGACTTGCCAAGCGGCCTTGGTTTACTACCGGTAGACCGCCTTTCAAGTTTCGTACCATTTGGACTTCGTTTGATGCTCCAACGGTTAACCGAGGGACCGAGAAGGCCTCGTGTGTGTTGCAACCCAACACCCTTCCAAAGTGGCCCAAAGCCCAGCTAAACCCCCTCCATCATCTCGGTCGTTCGATCACGATCGCGTGGCCGAAAACCGCACCTCATTTGGACTCTCCTAGCTCCCTCTACCTATAAATATGTGATCCTCTCCCCAAAAATCGTGGATGAAACCCTAACTTCGTCCTGCTCGCGCCACCGGACACTTCTCCACCGCGCCGGACATGTCCGCCGCCCCGCAACCACCTCACGCCGACCAACCCCGACGTGCCACGTCAGCCCCGCCGCCGTCACCAGCCTATCCGGCTTCGCCACCTCACACCGCGCCCGCGCCCTCTCTCTCCAGCCCGCCGCGGCCTGGATCTGGCCCTCCGGGCCCGATCCGCCTGCGAGCCGCCGCGCCCCGCC
>NC_057812.1:276010377-276012701 GCF_018294505.1 Triticum aestivum
CCTCGCCGCCGCTGAGCTCCTTCACCGCCGACTTCCACCGGCGACCGCGCCGCCCGGCCACCGTGAGCCTGCGCCGCCGTGTCTCCGCCGGCGACGAGCTCCGGCCTCCCCTTTGTCGCACGTCCGGCCACTTCCCCGGCGAGCTCCCGATGAATTTCGGTCAGATCCGCCGCCACCTCGTAAACCGTGCCGGGTCAACCCTAGATCTGGAGGTGGTAATTTCTTCCGTCCCAGAGTTTTCCAGTTTCAAATGCCCATGTTCATCATGTCATAATTCATCATCTGTGGCTCCGTTTTGCGCGTGTAGCATATCAAAATGTTCGTCTCAGAGAGTACATCATTTCATCTCATTGCATCATTTTCATTTGAGCTCACCTTGATGCCCGAAATGCTGTTGGAAGAGTGCTATTTGAGTTAGTTGTCAGATCTGCTGCACCAAATAGTTGTTTGTCATTTTTGCCATGATTGATGTGTGCATGATATGCCCCTGAGCTCTACATGTGTTTTGTTATATGCTTTGCCATCTTTACATAGGAGCTATCCATGTATTTTTGTGATATGTGTGGTGACTAGAACAAGCTTGCAAAGTGGTGCATTCGTTAATGCTGATTTCAGGGACTTAGCAATTTTCACAGTCCTTGATCTGTTTTTATCAGTATGCCATATGTTCATGTTGTTTCCTAGTGATCTGTGCCTCTTTTGAGGATGATCATTAAGGATGATTTGTTAATCTTGTAGTGCTCTATCCATCCATGTCTTTGTTTGCAATTATGGATCACCCTAGCTTGAGTCAATCGAGCTCTACTTTTGCTATTTCGTGAATCTGGGCAGATTGTCTACTTGTTAGCGATTTTGCCGAGGATGTTGTAGTTGATTCATGCATGCTATGTTGTTGTTCTTGCCATGTCTAGCTTATATAATGTGTATTATTGATGGGTGTATGCTTAGATTGTCATGCCTTGCTCTGTAGTGAGTGCATCGAGCTCGTGAACATGCCTACTTGTTAACAGATTTGCATGCTCCAGTTTTTCACCAAGTCTGCGATCTGATTATGTTTTTGCCATCTTCACATGCTTGAAATTGTATTTTCCGATCCCTTTTAGCTCAAGGTCACTAAGGGACTTTTGTTAAGCTCTTTGAGTAGCTCCATGACATGCCTTGCTTTGCCATGTTAAGTTCCTGTAGCATATAGTTTTCATGCTCCAAAGTGTGCTACCTGATCTGAAATTCCAGGCTTGTGTTAATTTCACTAAGTCTGAAACCTGTTTACCAATTGCACTTTTGCGATGCTTGTTTGAACCTGTTAATGGATGAATTGGCCGTAGCTCAGTGTTCATATTTTGTCAAGCATTATGAGTGGATCCCTGCCATGTATTTTGTAGCCATGTTTGAGTGCTGTAGCATAATTATATTGTTGCATTTAGATGGCTACTTGCTGTTTATCGCAGACCGGTGCCATATTTGTTTTGCTTGCCATTTCCAAACCATGCATCCGATTCCGGTGTTCTTTATATCGATTTCAACCGAAATCACCTCACCTTTCCAGTGGCACACTTGGATTTCCAAGTTGAGGCCAGGTTCATTCATTCCTTGTCAAATCTTGCATATGCATCACATATCGCATCCCGCATAGCATACCATGTTTGCATCATGTTGTTTGAGCTTTGCACATGGTTGATTGTGTTCCTTGTGCTTGTTTGTCTTGTTTGGGTAGAGCCGGGAGACGAGTTCACTAACGAGGAGCCCGTTGAGTT
Source organism: Triticum aestivum (assembly GCF_018294505.1). NCBI lineage: Eukaryota > Viridiplantae > Streptophyta > Magnoliopsida > Poales > Poaceae > Triticum > Triticum aestivum. The sequence continues at coordinate 276,012,132 of NC_057812.1, forward strand.
CGCTTACGAGGATCAAGTCAACTCTGACAACTTTGCAGGCAAGATGATCATATCCTTGAAATCACTTCTATCTTTGCTTTGCTAGATGCTCGCTCTTTTGCTATGCCTATGCTACGATGCCTACCACTTGCTTATCATGCCTCTCAAATTGCCATGTCAAACCTCTAACCCACCATGTCCTAGCAAACCGTTGATTGGCTATGTTACCGCTTTGCTCAGCCTCTCTTATAGCGTTGCTAGTTGCAGGTGAAGATTGGAGATCGTTCCTTGTTGGAACATTATTTTTGTTGTTGGGATATCATTATATTATCTTGTTATCTTAATGCATCTATATACTTGGTAAAGGGTGGAAGGCTCGGCCTTTTGCCTAGTGTTTTGTTCCACTCTTGCCGCCCTAGTTTCCATCATATTGGTGTTATGTTCCCGGATTTTGCGTTCCTTACGCGGTTGGGTGATAATGGGAACCCCTTGACAAATCGCCTTGAATAAAACTCCTCCAGCAATGCCCAACCTTGGTTTTACCATTTGCCACCTAGCCTCTTTTTCCCTTGGGTTTCCGGAGCCCGAGGG
>NC_057812.1:276012916-276019240 GCF_018294505.1 Triticum aestivum
GTGCTCCTCTGAGTGTTGGTCCAAACTAGAGTCCTATGCAGCGCCCCCTCGGGGAAACTCGAGGTTTGGTTTTAGTTGTATGGAGTGCTCATCTGAGTGTGCCCTAAGAACGAGATATGTGCAGCTCCTATCGGGATTTGTCGGCACATTCGGGCAGTGTTGCTGGATTTGTTTTAACTTGTCAAAGTTGTCTTATAGAACCGGGATACCGAGTCTGATCGGAATGTCTCGGGAGAAGGTATATCCTTCATTGACCGTGAGAGCTTGCCATGGGCTAAGTTGGGACTCCCCTGCAGGGATTTGAACTTTCGAAAGCCGTGCCCGCGGTTATGGGCAGATGGGAATTTGTTAATGTCCGGTTGTAGATAACTTGAACCTTAACTTAATTAAAATGAATCAACGGTGTGTGTTACCGTGATGGTATCTTCTCAGCGGAGTCCGGGAAGCGAACATGGTGTTGGAGTAAAGTTTGCCGTAGGTTGTTTCTCTAGTTCTTCGTTCGCGCTTTGCCTTCTCTTCTCGCTCTCTTTTGCGTACAGGTTAGCCACCATATATGCTAGTCGCTTGCTGCAGCTCCACATATTTACCTTGCCTTACCTATAAGCTTAAATAGTCTTGATCGCGAGGGTGCGAGATTGTTGAGTCCCTGTGGCTCACAGATTACTTCCAAACCAGATGCAGGGCCCGATGACTCCGTTCCAGATGATGCGCTTGAGCTCAAGTGGGAGTTCGACGAGGACTCACGCCGTTACTATGTGTCTTTCCCTGATGATCAATAGTGGTGCCCAGTTGGGGCGATCGGGACCATGTCGCATGTTGGGGTTGATCTTTTATTTTGGTACCGTAGTCGGACCATGATTGTATTGGTTGATGTAATGCTATTTATGTACTTTGTGTGAAGTGGCGAGTGTAAGACAACTATGTTACCTTTCCCTTTATTATCTATATTACATGGGATGTTGTGAAGATTACCTTACTTGCGAAATTGCTTTCAATGCGGTTATGCCTCTAAGTCGTGCTTCGACACGTAGGAGATATAGCCGCATCGAGGGCGTTACAAAGATTTTGTGCATCCAACCATAAAAGCACATGACAACCTCTGCTTCCCTCTGCGAAGGGCCTATCTTTTATTTTTGTCTTATACCTTATACAAAAGTCATGGTGATCTTCACCTTTCCTTTTTTACACTTTATCCTTTGGCAAGCACTATGTGTTGGAAAGATCCTGATGATATATATATATATATAATTGGATGTGGGTTTTCATAAAGCATTGTTGTTGACATTACCCTTGAGGTAAAAGGTTGGGAGGCAAAACTATAAGCCCCTATCTTTCTCTGTGTCCGATTAAAACTTCATACCCATAAGTATTGCGTGAGTGTTAGCAATTGTGAAAGAGTAAATGATAGTTGAGTATGTGGACTTGCTGAAAAGCTCTTATATTGACTCTTTCCGATGTTACGATAAATTGCAATTGCTTCAATGACTGAGATTATAGTTTCCTAGTTTTTTAATGAAGTTTCTGATTCATACTTGACATTATGAATATATTGTTACTTTAGCATAAGAAATCGTATGACTATATATATATAGGGCTAGACTATTCTGTTACCCCCGGCCCTATATACAGCGCCCTCCATCAGAAACAAAAAAACCAATCCGAACCGGTACGTGCCCGTCCTACCCAAGGAGAAAAATAAAACTCTTATCCACTCCCTACCCCGCAGCCTCCCGATTCACCTCCACCTTCCACCGCCGGTGTAACGCCCTCGATGTGGCTATATCTCCCACGTGTCGAAGCACGACTTAGAGGCATAACCGCATTCAAAGCAATGTCACAAGTGAGGTAATCTTCAAGCAACCCATGTATTACATAAGGGAAATAGATACATAGTTGGCTTACAATCGCCACTTCACACAATACATGAATAAAGCATTACATCAACCAGATACACACAAGGTCCGACTATGGAACCAAAATAAAAGAAGACTACCCCAAATGCTACACAGATCCCCGATCGTCCCCAACTGGGCTCCACTACTGATCAACTAGAACGAAACAACACAAAGGACAAGATCTTCATCAAGCTCCTCCTTGAGCTCGGTTGCGTCACCTGCTCGGTAACATCGACACCTGCAAACTGGTTTTGGAAGTATCTGTGAGTCATGGGGACTCAGCAATCTCACACCCTCACGATCAAGACTGTTTAAGCTTATAGGAAGGGTAAAGGTATGATGTGGAGCTGCAGCAAGCGACTAGCATATATGGTGGCTAAACATTAGCAAATGAGAGAAAGAAGAGAAGGCAAAAGCAAGGTCGAACAACTATGATCAAGAAGTGATCCTAGAACAACCTACGTCAAACATAACTCCAACACCGTGTTCACATCCCGGACTCCGCCGGAAAGAGACCATCACGGTTACACACGCGGTTGATGTATTTTAACTAAGATCAACTTCAGGTTTTCTTTAACCGGACATTAACAAATTCCCATCTTCCCATAACCGCGGGCACGGTTTTCAAAAGTTCAAATCCCTCTAGGGGGGGTCCCAACTTAGCCCATCACAAGCTCTCACGGTCAATGAAGGATATTCCTTCTCCCAAGACAATCCGATCAGACTCGGCATCCCGGTTACAAGACATCCTCGACAATGGTAAAACAAGTCCATCAAGACCACCCGCTGTGCCGACAAATCCCGATAGGAGCTACACATATCTCGTTCTCTGGGCACACTGGATAAGCTAAGTGTATGGGAGCCAACGTAACCCAAGTTGCCAAGGGACGGCCCCGCACGGTGCTGTGGGTTGGACCAACACTTAGACAAGCACTGGCCCGGGGGTTTAAAATAAAGATGACCCTCGGGATGAGCGACTCCCAAGGGAAAAAGGGTAGGTGGCGAATGGTAAAACCAAGGTTGGGCCTTGCTGGAGGAGTTTTATTCAAAGCGAACTGTCAAGGGGTTCCCATTATAACCCAACCGTGTAAGGAACGCAAAATCCGGGAACATAACACCGATATGACGGAAACTAGGGCGGCAAGAGTGGAACAAATCACCAGGCATAAGGTCGAGCCTTCCACCCTTTACCAAGTGTATAGATGCATTAACTAAATAAGAGATATTGTGATATCCCAACAAAATATCCATGTTCCAACAAGGAACAAACTCCAATCTTCACCTGCAACTAACAACACTATAAGAGGGGCTGAGCAAAGCGGTAACATAGCCAAACAACGGTTTGCTAGGACAAGGTGGGTTAGAGGCTTGGCTCAACAATATGGGAGGCAGGATAAGCAAGTGGTAGGTATCGCGGCATAGGCATAGCCAAAGAGCGAGCAACTAGCAAACAAAGATAGAAGTGATTTTGAGGGTATGGTCATCTTGCCTGAGATCCCGCAAGGAAGAAGAACGAGTCCAGCAAGAAGACAAACGGACGAAGTCGAACGGATCCTCACAAACGCGATGTTATCGGAACTAACCCGAAGAAGCAACACCGGAAAGAAGCAAACAACATAGTAAACACCCACGACATAATCATGGCATGATGCACAAACAATTATGATGCATGTTCGGTTTAATGAAGCATGTCATCACAAAGTGCACAAGCAATAGTACAAGTTAAGTGGAGCTCAATATGCAACAACTTGGTGGAAAGAAAGGGAGTGCCACGGCAACGATAACGGTTCCGGTAGCTCATGGAAATACCGATGCAAAAGGAAAAGTAACGGGAGCATGCAAAAGATGGTGGGGTGATCCCGACTACCGGGTTCCCATGGGTTAGTGGCATGGAAAACGAGTGACAAATCGGACACGATGCAGACAAAGGGTGCACCCCGTACAACACAAGCATTCATTCTCAGACGTTTGTTCTTGGCGGTTATACCTTCAAAGCGTGCAAACGGGACAGTTCGAGTTCGTCGAGGGAAGTAGAGGAAGTAGTTGTTCCGCGACGGTAGTCGTTCACGTTCATAGTGGAAGTAGCGTGTTCACGCGACGGTAGTCGAACTTGAAGTTCGCGTTACACGGGTCTTCGGCGATGGTCGACGTACATGGTTCGAAGTGGTACTTGCACCTTTGGACTTGACGAATTCGACGGCTTCAGGGTTCACCGTTGAACTTGACGAAACCCACGACGATGGAGAGGTACGCGTCAACGGTAGTCGTTCGGGAGGAGAGCGTCGTCGAACTTGGCGTTCTTTGGACTTGCTGGTCTCGTCGAAACAAAGGGGTACTTGGTACAATCCGCATAGTCATGCAATTGTCGTCGAGGGACTTGATGGTCTTGACAAAACGAAGGGGTGCTCGGCAAAACCCTGTTCTTCGGAGGTCGACGATAGTGGTAATTGGCAAAATGCACGTCGAGGGTACTTGTTCTTATATCGACGTGGTACTTGGCGATTTTGGAGACGACAGAAGACGAACTTGACGGTCCTCATAGAACTAGTACTTGGCGTTAGTGATACATGTTTCGAAAGCAGTTCACCACGATGTCAGTCGAAACTTGGTGATCCGAAGGGGTACTTCACGAAATCCACAAACAGGACTTGGCGCGGGCGTGACGATGCAAAGGAAGTGTGCGGCGGACGCTGCTGTTCATCTGCTTCGAGCAGAGGCGAGGCCATGGTGGATGCAGACGATGACGCAGTAGCAGACTTGACATCGGGAGCAGCAGAGGGAGTACGGTGAACAGCATGATGCAGGTTTGGCGGCGGAGCTTGACGGGTCCAGGCGAGGTCGTTGGCAGCAGGGGCTGCGACGTGCCCGGGCATCGGGTCTGGTGGTGCGGCGCGAGGAAGGAGAGGCCGGCAGGGGCGCGGCAAACCATGGAGGCCGGAGGTGCCATGGCCATGGGGATCGGCACGAGGAGGGGACGGAGGAGCTCGCTAAGGCGCGGCATCCAGAGAAGCAGCGGGCGAAGCCGACGCTCCGGCGTTGTTGCTCCTCTCCTCGTGGAGCTCCTGGACGAGGGGGCTCGGGAACTCGGTGCGTGAGGCTGCAGGAAGGTCCGGTGGAGCTCATGAACGGAGCAGCAGGGCGGAGGCGCCGCGCTCCGGGTCACCGAAGTTCAGCAGGGCCGCGGCGGCGGCCCCCGACGAGGAAGCCGAACGGAGTCGGGGCGAGGCGCAGGGAGATGGCGGCTCTGGCCGGTCGTCCGGGTCACGGAGGACAAGGATCCGGCGGGGCACGAAGGTACAGGGCGGCGGGGGCTCTCCTGATGCTTGATGTGTACGTGCATGCGGCGCAGGGAAGGAACGGGGAGATGAGGAATCGGGAGCAGGGGCTCTTGGCGGCGAGAGGAGGGAGACGAGGGAAGATGGGATCGAGCAGAGGGATCCGGTCGGGGCTAGGGTTAGGAGGGTAGGTGGGCCGGCGCGGGAATAGGCCTAGGGAGGCCCAGTGGAGAGGGAAGCGTCTAGGCGGAGATGGGCCTGCCTGGCTGGGCTCTCTTCTCCCCCATAACCTCTCTACTCAAAACAGAGGAGAGAAGAGAAAAAAAGGAAGTAAGGAAAAGAGAGAAAAGTAAGGATTAGGGAAGGAATTTGGGAAAGGGTTTAATTTTCCCGGACTCACGAAAAAGTGCTCATTCCAAGCAAATTGGAGTGGCAAGATTGCAAGATTTAAATTCAAACTCATTTGAATTTAATTCAAATGGTTTGAACTGGGACTTGGGTTTTGAAGTGTCCAAAAATGTTGAAATTTTTGGAGGAACCTCAACAAAAGGGAAGAGAAATGTGGGCAAGGTTTTGAAGTCAAACTTGAAGTAGAAAAGACATGGGGAATATTTGCAAGTGTGTTATGGTTAATTCCAAATAAATGGAATAATTTTTATCATAGCTCCCTAATATTGGAATATATGTTGTAAAGAGAATCACCACGTGAATTCCCTCGGTTCAAATGGATCGAAGATCCATACGGTTTATTTGGTTGAGTTTTTAAAACGGGTTGCATGATGACATGATGCAATGCACAAATAAAAGGGCAGGCACAAAAGAAACACATGACGAAACCCGGAACATATGGAAGTCTTCTCGAGCATCGGTCTCGGGGCGTTACAGTCGGGCGCCGTCCCCCGCAACTCCGACGACCTCCTTCCCCCGCTTTGGCCGCCTCCCTCCCCAGCACCAGCCTCCTCCCAGCGCGCCTTCGGCCGGCCTCGCCTCAAGCGCGCCACCATCCGACCTCCTCTCCAAGCGTGCCGCCGGCCGGCCTTCTCCCTAGCGCGCCGTCGCCCGGCCCTCCCCCTAGCGTGCCGCCACCGGCCCCTCCCCCATGCGCCACTGACGGCCCCCTCTAACCCTGCGCGCTGCTGCCGGCCCACTCTCCC